>NW_026057582.1:92143766-92210371 GCF_023721935.1 Panthera uncia | reverse complement strand
GAGAAGAGAAGAGAAGAGAAGAGAAGAGAAGAGAAGAGAAGAGAAGAGAAAAAAGAAAAGAAAAGAAAAAGGAAGAAGAAAAGGCAACTGACTTTTGTGTGTTGACTTTGTAACCAGCTACTTTGCTGAATTCATCTATAAGTTCTAACAGGTGTTTTGTTTTGTTTTTTGTTTGTATGTGTTTTGTAGAATCTTTAGAGTAGCCGCTATTCTACTAAGAGCTGAAATTAACAAAAATTAACCATCCAAACCTTCCCCTGGAATTGCAAGCTGGGCTTATTCAATAGACTCCAGGATTCTAAAATAGATCAGATTCTTCCAGCTCAATTGTTGTCTAGCTGGGGAGATGGTTTGCTGGTGCTTCCTGCTCCACCACCTTCCCAGCATCCTCAATGGCACATTCACTCTTGGGTCTCCTGCTTATTCACCCCGTGCCCTATCATGCCTATATATGTATGACCTCCAGCTCTCAGGCTTCGCCACCTGCATAGATGTTAAGACCACTGATGAGGCTGTGAATTCTGCTGAGCAATGAATCTCCTGGATAAATCAGTCCAGGACAACCAAAGACCCTGCTCTTCCAAACTAACTTCTCTTCCTCCTCATCTTTTTGCAATCAGGAATCTTTTCACTCTTTTTTTTTTTTTTTTTTTTTAAGAGAGAAAGAGAGAGTGTGGAGGAGGCGCAGAGGGAGAGAGAATCTTAAGCAGGCTCCATGCTCAGTACAGAGCCCAACACAGGGCTCTGTCTCACCACCGTGAGATCATGACCTGACCTGAAATCAAGAGTCAGTCACTCAACCAACTCAGCCACCCAGGTGCCCCACATTTTCACATTTTTGCACAACTTTCTATCAATGTGATCAAAATCCCAAGAAAAGGAGAGGGATCTTCATGCTGTACGTATATGTATACCCATGTGGGGGACACAAGCACCTTCTTTTCAAATTCCCAAAACCACAGAAAAAAACATTTTTTTTTCAAAGTCCAATCCAGTTGACAAATGTCCCAAAACTCTCTAAGCCACAAACAACAAGAACATTTGAAAGATTCTTGGTAGATGCTGAGCTTTCCAAGAGCCTGAACAAGGAAAACCACCCGTGAACACACGTGCTTGGTGCTTCTGAGGCTGGAGCAGGTCTTCTGCCCATTACCAGTTGGGAGAAGAATGGTGACATTTCACTTCCCACCCTTCATCCCGTTGCCTCTTGCCCTGAATGATACAGGTCTCATTGGTGGACTAATTATTGCCAGATTGATGTGAGGGGAGACTGCAGTTTGACTGGACTGCTGAAACTGGGCCTTTGTAGGGAATGGCTTCCTCCTAACTCCCCTCCCCCACATCATAAATGCCAGGAAGAAAAGACCCACAGGGGAGTGGGTGACCCTCACGGTCGTGGCTGGCCAATTCCTCACTTGCCTGCAAGTTCCCAGAGGAAATGCAAACAAATCAGACCACACTTGGCTGCTGGCCAATGAATCTTTGAACTTCTTCAATAAAGTCTTTAAAACTTTGGTTCTGACCCAAATCTTTTGCTGCAACATAAAAACTGCTAGGCCTCAAGTCTCTCTGTTTAGGGAAACAGTGTGTCTGTGGCATTTGAATAAGGGTGTTTATCTCAGAGATGGTTCCTTGAGCTCCACCAGGTTCTGTAGAAAGCTCACTGTGCCTCACTTTTCTTCAAACCTTCCTGAATATTTGGTGTGTTTCCCTCTACCCTTTACCTGTTGGGTGTGTTTACTTGTGACTATTCCTAATTCCATCCTCTTTCTGTGTAACCTCCAGTTGTGCTTTGTAAAAGGGCCCAGACATTGCTGAATTTCCACTGAAACCCAGACAAGAGAAAAACTCTCCAGCAGGAGGCATTTAAACGGTAGCTGGAGGCATTTAAACGGTATTGATTGAAAAAAATAAAATAAAAAATAAAAAAATAAACAAACGGTATTGATTGGCCACCTGGTATTCACTATCCAAAGTGGTCCTGGAACTACACTATTACCAAAAAAAAAAAAAAATAAAGAAATTTAAAGAATTGGTGAGATATGCAATGCACTGTGTTTCTTTTATGCCAAAGTGTATATTAGATTGTTTTTTCAACCCCCCTAGTTGCTGCTTACTTCTGCAGCAGATAATATGGCAGATACCCGCCCTCCAAAGCCAAATCTCCTGCCCTTATAAACAGAAGCCACAGGAGGAGGGAGAACCAAGTTTTCCAGACCTAGGCATTCCTCTTAGCCCATGTGTTCTCCAAATCAATACCCTTACTACATCCACTTCCATACCTTCCTGGAAATAAAATGGAGTCCACTTGGAGCCTTTGACAGGAAGTCTGGAAGAAAGGAGCTGCCAGCAAACCACTAAGCAGTGATGTTTTAACTTCTATCCCCAATCTACCTACACAACATGGACATTCAAACAGCAGCCAAACGCTCCCTAGTGTGTCCTGAACTAGGCTTGAACCTCCTCAGCCTGAAATCTGCCTGCACCAAACCTGTAGAATATCCGGGAATCAACAGTTTTAAGTTCCCCCAGAGCATCTCAAGTAGCTGGGAAAGGAGAGCAGGAGAGAATTCCAGACTCAAGGAAGGAAAAATACACAGATCATATGTTTTCAGAAAATTGGAGTGATCAGTAATTGTTAACCCATTTCCATAATCCATATAATTAAGGTGCTCTTAATTAACACCTTCATTGAGTCAGGCCCAAACTGTTAATTTTCACCTGAATAACTTTTAGTGACAATTGATGGAAATCAACTCCATTTTAGAATTAATTTTCTCTTAAGGCACACTTCCAGATGTGTCACAGGGCATTAAGTGTTGTAAAATAGTGTTTTCTGTTACTTTAAGAACTATTTTTTCTGTTTATTTATTTAAGAGATGGAGGGGCAGAGAGACAGGGAGAGAGAGAACCCAAGCAGAGTCCACACTGCCAGCGCATAGCCTGATGCAGGGCTCAAACCCATGAACCGTGAGATCATGACCTGAGCCAAAATCAAGAGTCAGACGCTTAACCAACTGAGCCACCCAGGGGCCCCTTTGTTATTCTTAAAGTGTTAGTATAAGTTTATACATACATAAGTGTGCTGCGTCTAGTATTTCAGGACAGCACCAAATCATTTATGATGAGGTACAGCATTAACCAGAGAAAAAGAGGCTCTAAAGAAAGAGGCTTGCTTCCCTAGTAGGCATCCTTCCTTTTTGGACTGGTGGCAACATACATCATCTCCTCCCCACCAAACAGGCTTACTTCAGCCACCCATAAAACAATTTCATATTCTTTCATAATATTTGTGGATTAAATGTGATACTTGGCCTCGTTTTGTTCAATTTTCATGTTCTTCTTACCGTTATATTTATATATTTACATGGAAACTTCTAAAATTGGCCAGAGCTCTGTTGGAGCAAATTCTGAGAGCAGATGAAATAACATATTCATAGATTATTTATGATGGTGTAACTTTCTAAAGTGCTATGAAATCAACTCATATGAAGATAATATTGCTAGTGCTGGTATTTATGGCAGTCATAAAAGAACGTGTTGGATGCCTATTTTGGGTAATGGCAGCTTTTAGGGCTTTAGAAGAGTCCC
This sequence comes from Panthera uncia, assembly GCF_023721935.1. NCBI lineage: Eukaryota > Metazoa > Chordata > Mammalia > Carnivora > Felidae > Panthera > Panthera uncia. Next base: position 92,206,780 of record NW_026057582.1, on the reverse strand, counting down.
TCACTGTAGTCATTTTGTTTAACATTATTCTTCCCTCTGGGGAATTTCTGGATGGCTGTTTAAGAGGAGGCTGACCCTGGACGGAGGCCGCCAGGGCTACATATATAAGGGGGTGCAGTCACTGTCACTTGCCCGGGTAAACAGTGGTTTCTTAGGTTGTCACATGTCCCATCCTGGGCTGCCTTGACTCTCACACATTGCTGGTGGGAATGTAAAATGGTGAGACCACTGTGGGAAACAGTGTGGTAGTTTCTCAAAAAGTTCAACATGGAGTCACCACATGACCCAGCAATTCCGAACCCTGCATCTGGCTCTGTGCTGACAGCGTGGAACCTGCTTGGGATTCTCTCTCTCCATTCTCTCTGCCCCTCCTCTGTTTGTGTTCTCTCTCTCTCTCTCTCTCTCTCAAAAATAAACTAAAACAATAATAATCCAGATTAACAGGCAATAGCTCCTTGGTACCCTGAGGACCAAGACACTACACACTCTTAACTGGGAGAAGGTCCCTTCTGAACACCTTGCAGGCTCCTGAAGATACCCGTGTCCACACCCTCACTGCACTCTGCCTTCCAGATCGTTCCCCAAATCGAGAACTCCCCAAGGGCAAGGACCCGATCTCATTTTCCAGGACCTAGCACCATGACTGACCTATAAAAGAAAGGAAGGAAAAAAAGCAAAGGAGGAAAGAGCACCACTTTTGGTCAACACTGTTCTCTGTTCTGCAGCCCTGGTCCTTCAGGGATAGTGTTGCTAGAGAATGTGGGGTGTGGGGAGAACCGTGGGAAGCCTCGCAGGATGATCGGGCTTGCCCCCTCTCCTCTCTGTGCTTCAGGACTGGCAGCTGCGCCCTCCTGGACCAGCTAGTAAAGCCTCACATTAGGCTTCAGTCAGCTGGTCCATCCCCTGTGTCCCTAGACTCGCACCGCCTGAACTCTGGTCCTGCAACCCTAGGCTGGCTCCCAGCACTGCAGACAGGAGCTGGCGGTCTCATGATTCTACACCATGCCGTGCTGGGAGTAACCAGGGCACATCGGCTGAGAAACTATACTCAGGGGGTCCTCCTCAAAAGTTAGTGTAGCTGAAATAATTTTGAAAAAGATCTTTCATATATGAATAAAATTGTTAATTTAAAACATGTTTATTTAATTAAATAATGATATATGTACCTCTGTATCTGTATGTGTATGCTGGATTAATCTGCTTATCACTTATCTTCTGTGATGAGTGTTTTCCAATACAAAACTATAAAAACAGTACCAGTCATCAATGGTTGACTTGTTGAAAATCGTTTTCCTTTGGCTTTATAGTTACCTGCTTCAATTAAAGAAGATAATCACAACATTATTTAATTTACCGACCTAATTGCCAAATTACAAAAAAAAAAAAAAATTACTGTAATTTCTCCATTTTCTTTCGACTAGGTGGACTTCCAACATTCAGAATGGCTTCAAATCTATAAGTAATCAAGAAAAGAAAAAGCAAAATATGTCTCTCTCCCCAGTAAGATAAAATCCCACCCTGTGAAGGCTTGTCAATCTGCTCACAGAAGTTCTGGCATCCTCTAATTGGCAGAACTCCCAAGGGGCCAGCTGCTCCTCACCAAAGCCACAAGGTGTGGAAGAAAAAAAGGAAAAAGGAAATAAAATAGGCAGAGGACATTCAAGGGCAATCATAAAATCCCTCAAGTCCTAGATCTACTGCTAGGTATCTTTGGGACCTCAGGCAAGTCACTTCAGCTCTCTGAGCCTCAGTTTCATCATCAGAAAATAGGAAAATACAAACAGGGGTTTGGGAAACTATAATATTGTTTGGAATCTGACCCAGTGGTGCTCAATAAAGGTGGCCTTGCTGTTGTGATGGCAAATTACTTTTCCTTGAAGGCCTTTTGGATTTAAATTGGGAGTAGACAGTCACTATGGATAGGCGATAAATCATATGATGAGATAAAGCTGAGAGGTACTTGTAGTCTACAAGCTAGGAATCCCCTAATGTAAAGGAGGTTATTGTAAACTACATACTACTTAAGATAGAGAGGACAAATAGACTTAATTTTGAGTAGCAACTCAGATTTACTAGTAGTAGATGCCTGAAGTGCTATGTAGGAAGGATTCTGAAGCTAAGTCTTGAGTCCAGAGGCAGGAGTGATGTGACACATTGCAACATCTGTCCTGATCTTAGAAAAGTGATGGCAAGTACCATTCCTGATCTTCTGTGCACAAAGGACCCACTTTCAACGACTCTGTAGCTAACTTCAACAAAAGACACTCAGACAAGTAATAGTACTTCTTAAACCAAGAAATAATTTAGTTGAGAATCACTTCATTAAAAAAAAAAAAAAAATGTATGTCTAACAAAGAAAAATGCCAGTACTGATAAGATACATGGCATTACAGGGACAACTCTTGAGGGATGTCCTACTTCACTGACTGAGGCCCCTGAAATCCAAGGAAGAGATTGGGAAAGGCGACTCTGTTGGAGAGCCCATGAACTGACATTTTCATTTATAAGTTCAATGTCCACAGAAACAACCATCTCCTCTACCCACCCTCCGCCCAAAAACCCTACTATTATGCACAAACTAGCAGTTCCAAGTCTACAGTATTCTCCCACAAAGAACATTCCCAAATACCACTCCCAGGGATGGGGCGAGTTCAGCTCAGGCTGGCCTACCACCGAGCTCTCTGCCTGGGGCTGCTCCAGGCAGAGGTCAAGGCTGGTGCCCTCCCGACCTGTCTGGCTAGGTCTGTTGACAAGTCTTCAGAGGCTTCACAATGATGGCAAGATTTAAGATCCTCTTCTACTCCACTCTACCTTCTTGACCAACACTTAGTGGCCACAATAAGGGGCTCTTCCTCTTAATGCTAATCACATCCCCTAATTGTAGGTACACTATCTTTAATAACCTGGCCAAACCTAAAACATACAGAGGAGTGTTCTGGTTCCGTGTCTACACAGAATGAAACATGCTTCTTCCTTCCAAATTCTATACTAAATTTGATCAAATGCCTCAGGAATTCTTAGAATAGGGTAGGAACATATCCTTCATGAAATTAAAACCTAATTAAGGTACTACCTCTTCTGACCAAAAGCAACAAGGACGAGATTTAGCCTCCTGCCTTAAATAACTAGGAAACTGGGGAGAATATATGAAATCATGATTTTTAGAAATAGAAAAACAACCAGCACAAGACTGATTTCCCCAAGAGAAGGGAAAAGAATAAGGCAAGCCCTGGGACTGTCCCAGCTTACTGCCTGAAGGCAGTTTCCAGGGCACAGGATAAGGAAGAAGAAGCCCTAAGAGATCAAGAAGGCCAACATGGCTAGAATTAGAGATGGAAATAGTTTGTTTTTACCAAAGTGCCCTCAGGAGATAGAGGTAGTATCCTTGGAAGGGTGTTGCCTTAATCGGGATAAATTAACCCTAAAGACACTGCTCTGTACTCAGCCTAATATAACTTAAAGGCAAGTGAAGGGGTGGCTGGATGACTCAGTCGATTGAGTGATCGATTCTTTATTTCAACTCACGTCATGATTCCACGGTCCTGGGATAAAGCCCCACATGGGGCTCCATGCTGAGCATGGACCCTGCTTAAGATTCTCTTTCCCTCTGCCCTTCTCTCCCCTTCTAAAGTAAAAATTGAAAAAGAAATCTTAAACACAGTGTTGAAAGGATCAATCTGATACCAAGCAACTTTACTATGCACCAGAAGAAACTCCAACACTATTTAGAAAATAAAGTAAAATCTGGCACCCAATAAGGTAAAACTCTAGCAAAACATTACCAAGCACACAAAAAGGCAGCAAAATATGACCAATAACCAGAGAAAATGCAATCAGTAGAAACAAACAAAGAGGGGAGCCTGGGTGGCTCAGTCAGCTGAGCATCTGACTCTTATTTCAGCTCAGGTCATGATCCCAGGATTGTGGGATTGAGCCCTATGTCAGGCTCCACGCCAAGCATGGAGGCTGCTTAAGATTCTGGCTCTAGCCCCCTCTGCTCCTCTACCTTGTGTCGCAGACTATGAATCTGGAGTTCTCTCTTGTCCAGCAAGACAGCAGACACAGAATTGAATACAAGAGATGCTGATGTCCGGGAGAAGACAAGAGCCCCAAACAGGCTCTTTGTCTCTGTATTTATTGAGCGCATGAGATATTACCCACCTGGTGAACGTGAAGAAAACAAGATCTTACACACATGCTGAACATAAAGAAAACAATCAGATATTAATCATTAACTTGTGTGTGTAAGAAGCAAAAGGTCGGGGGGGGGGGGGGGGCAAGTGGACTTTGTGATATTGGCGTCAGATGGGAAGTAATTTCCTACAGGTGATATAACAAGTTACTCCTGATCTCATTACAACATCTCGATAGCTAACCTCAGGCACTTTTGCCCCATGGTGGCAGCTTTCTGCCCTAAGCTTTTTTCTAACCCATTTATGTAAGTAGAACCTATTTCCCCACACCTCCGTTCACACTCTATCTTTTTTATTTTAAAGAAAGAGAGAAATAACAAAGATGCCAGAATAAGCCACCAAGGACATGACAACAGCTATTAAAATATATACTCCGTGTTGGGAAAAAAAAAAAACAAAAAAACAAAAAAAACCATGACCATGGTGAAGAAAGAAATTGAAATTAAAGATATAAAAAAAGATCCAATGGAACTTCTGGAGATTAAAAAATATTATGTATGAATTGAACACATTAATAGCAGTTTAGACAAAGATGAATTAGACATAGGAAGGAGACAAAGACAAGAATAATCAAATTCTTCCAGAAGTAGAGGAAAATTCTCCATTTTAAGAAGATATAATTCTCTCTGAATTGCCATTAAAGTTTAAGAATAATGGATTTAATATCAGAATTAGCAGCAAGCAAGGGATAGAATAATCACGGATTGTTTTTTCTAGATTTGGCCTTTATAGGACTATAAATTGAGATCTTAGTTGAAAGTTAGATCTATGACAGCACTATCCAATAGAAACATAATGTAATCATGTATGAAGTTTAAATTTTCTAGTAGCCATATTAAAAAGAAACAGGTAAAATTAATTTTGATAATCCACTTTATTTGGTTTAATATATCTAAAATGCAATTTCAATATTCTTAATATATAGTAGTATTTTACTTTTGCATGAAGTCTTTGAAATCCAATATTTATACTTAAAACACATTTCAATTTTATACTGAAAACACATCTCAATTCTGACTGGCCACACTTCAAGAACATCCAGATGAAGAGGTACATCAGGCAAAGTCTGAAAGGGTCCTGAGCACAGGAACTTCTGTCCCCATGGAAATGGGATGCCTCACCCACATGGAAGTTCATGAATCCTACTCAAGAGTTTTTCTAGAACTTAATCTCCAGCCACCCTACCCCTCCCTTTCCCCTTCCCAGAGGTAGGTGAGTGGGGCTGAAAGTTCCAACTTGGGTCTTTCTGGTGACCAACCCCGTCCTGAGGCTCTGTAGCGACGCCACTGTAAGTCACTTGATGAGCATGAACTCGGATGTGCTTAAAAAGGCTTTTTATGAATAACAAAAGACACTTATCACTTCTGTGGATGAAGACTGGTCCAATATTTGGGTCCAAATCATTTCGTTTTTCCTACAGGTCACCGTAACTCTTCTGTTTAACCCCAGCAACTATTAATCAGTCAACTAAGATGAAAAAATAAATTCTTAACCTTGATCTATCAGGTCTTATACCTTGATCATCATTGGAGACCAGCTTGTTCCAGTCACCGGTTTTGCCCTCAACTTCATTAAATTATACAGTAGCAATTCAGACCAAACACCTCTCCCTAAGAATATATCACACCTTGCTTCTGTTACTTCCTACATGTCACACAACATAAAGGATGGAGTTGTACAATTAAACAGATTTCCAAGTACTTTTCTCTCACTGAAATACAAAAAATAATCTCTGAACTCTAGTCTCCATCCATTTAGCACATGTCCTGCCAGACCTCATTAGGGAAAAACTTCCTAAGGCCACCTATTTAGTGGTATCTGCAATATGTTTTGGGGAAGGAAAGTACTCATCCACTTATAAAAATAGTTTAAAATAACTAAAGAAAATTGACTCTTCTCTTGGAAAGAAGCCCGCAATCTAGTTGCAACCACTTAGAAGAACTCACTACATTTGCAGCATTACAGATGCTCCAGAAAACTCACGGTGTTTGACATCATCTGTCTCTCCCCCATGCCCAAGCCCATCCTCCCTGTATCCAACTCACAATCTTTAAGTTCTCAGGGTTCTCTGGACCCATCTTTTGGGTACCATCCTGTCTTGGATCCATGCACCTACCATAAAGTTTCCCACATGATGCATAGGAAACACATTTCCTTTTAAGTAATTCTGCTTCCTGCTACTTTATTCAGAACTGTTCTTTCCCAACTTTCCTGATGCTGTCGGCCTTATTAATTTATAGCTGTCCCTCCCACTATCACAGTGCTCACTCTTCTGAAGAAACATGTAATGCTAGCTTAGCTAGTAACTCTGCCTTATCACATTCATTAGCTATCATTAACTTCGCTGATCAAATGTCCACTGCTTTCTGTCCTAAAACCAGTTCTTTTAGATCACTAAAACTTCATGAACATCTGCCATAACGCAGAAACGTCCTCCTCCTCCAAGTCATAGTATCTATCTGTAATCGCACTGTATCTGCAGAGAGATCTCTTAAATGGCATAGCAACTTCTCACAGGACTTAACCTTCAGGCTGGTAAAGGTCTCTTCAAGCAGTCATGCTTCCTCTCTTCCACTAGGTAGAAATTGGCACAAGCTATTTTCACCAAAACCCCTTTCTGCTAACTTATATCTATAAACTACATCTGATCACTTTTCTTTACTTCTAGGAGAGCCACAGGATTGCTAAAGTCAATCCCTAGATATTACCTGGTCTCAGATTATTTACTTTGATGGGACAAGTCTTTTTAGTCATTCATTCAGTAGGCTGAGTCCCTATTACTGAATGCCTATATTGTGCATCAGGCAAAGGAACACAGAATAGAATATATGCATGGTTCTTAACCATAAAAAGCTCATAGTCTTTCATTATGCACACACATAAACAAGTAACTTTCATACAATCATTAACTTTGACTACCAGGTTTGGCAGCAGGCCATCCCTCCCTTTAAGAGTCCCTTCTTGTCAATTACTGCAGTGGGTGTGGTGCATTTAAACCTCCTTTACCTTCAGTGTCCCAAAGATGGGGCTTCAAGTCTCAGAACTTCTTGCCTGCCACACATTATAGCCAATAGTAGGCATAAGTCAGTGAGATTTAAATGCCATTTCTGATCTAGCTTTGTGTTTTAGGATACACACGTAGAGACAGAGACTCACTAAATCACCTTTCGACTTACTGTGTTTCTTGCATCTTAAGGCGGCTGTACGGAGAGGGCATCATGGAAAGAAAGCACTGCTCTGAATGCTCTGGTCAGGCTAGGATAAGCTGACCTAGAGGATATGGACACACACCTGAGAACGAATCCATGCCTGAAGCCCACAAAGTTCTCTTTGAATATCACACAGAAACAGCAGTATCTTTACTTTTAACCAATTAGGCCAGATTCTTCGAGGGACTGAAATGAGTAAATCACTCTTTTCATCTCATTCCAGTTGCTTCTGCTCCTTTTCACCAACCCTATCAAATTACTGAATAGGATTACTTATTAGCTATTTAGATAATAAAAAATATACAGACCAAAGAACAATATAGATCACTTTGTATTTATTACATATTTAGCCGAATTGTTTTTCAAATTACAGAATTCAACTCCAAAATAAAGTCATTAATGCCTATTAGGTTGTTATTCTCACTTGCATTTTTCCCTCTAAAATTTTAACACAGCAAAACACCTTAAAGACTTGTGAATAGGTTCAGTGCACTTGCAGTGGCTCACAATCATGAGACAAAGATCACATTCATCCATAAAAAAGAAGACAAAGAACTCAATATTTTACAATATTACTGACATGAAACAAAATAAGGGAAAAAATACAATACTGCATTTTCAGCACAACTGTTTTTTGGTAGAGGATAGCAGGTTACTATTTAAATAGTGCCCCTCTGCAAAGAACATGCGGACACACTTGGCACATTAGCACTTGGTAACTGCTCACCTTCCATCTGCCCTCTCTTCAGAAGTACCCTTACTCAGGGCCCCACTTTCCCTTGAGCCTGATCCGCCCGCCTCCACAGGGACTACTCTGGCGGGAGCCTGATCCTTCTTCATTCACCTGCTCTTAAGGTTTTGCCGTCTGCCCTTTATTCTCCCCCAGAGTCACACCTGCCGCCACCTGCACTCTCAGTGAAGGTGCCTGGCACAGAACTCACACGCTGAGCATCCCCACCACAGCTCTACTCCAGATGTTGCCCCTTCACTTTAAACCATGACTGTAAGGTAAAGAGGATTATCTGCCCACAAAAATCATGCTCCCTACTTTACAGTCACGTCTTCCTGCAATGCAAAAAAGGTTGGTGATGCCTGATTTAGAACTTAAAACACTGAATTAATTTAGGCAGATACACACTGCTCCGAAGTTCTTTAAAATTTACTCTTTCCTACTGTTGTTTTAAAGCCATAAAAATATAAAAATTGTAAACATTCTACTAAATGTTTCAGTGGAAACTCCATTACTCTACTTTTTATTTAGTGGATTCAGAAAGAACAAAAGTGACACTATGTTCCCTTTGACAAGCTAAAATGATGCTCCCGGCCCTAACCTACCATTACACATCTCCCACCATCAGACAGCTCTGTTGGCCAAGCCATGTTAATGACAACTGCTGTTGCCATTCACGACCAACCTTTTAACAAAGCAACAGAGTAGCCCATTGTAATCTCTCCTAGATAGTCATCCATCTGCTTGCTGGGCACCTTACACACACTGCGCTACACTCAGCCTAGCCTTGGTGATCATGCACACACACAGAAGTAAGGACACACAAAAAAATGGAGCACCTCCTTTGCCACATACTGTATTCCTCTACAAAGTGAGAGGGTACTTCCTAATTTTTTGTCAGAGTAACAGCAGAATCGGGGGTTGGGGAAGAGGGGTGCTGTTGACAGAGGCAGAAATAAAGAGGAAGCTGGTAAGTCTAGCTACCAGTGTCCACCACATCCAAGAGAGCGCATTCTCTTCACATGACGCTGCTGGGAGCATAAAGATGAATCTGACCTTCTATTCAAAAGTGAAACCTACTCAGGAAATTCTAGTCATTTATCATTGCTTTCATAGCAAGGTTTTACTGTATGTTTTTAAAAACATGAAATTAACAAGAAGTGACATTTTTAAAAATGGGTAACTTTAAAATTAGTTTTTAAAAACAGTGCTTTTGTTTTTAGGGAGAAAAATGCTAGACACAAAAAAGTAATAAAACCTAACAGCTCTAGGGAATCCCTTTAGTATCTTTATCGGTTATGATTAATGAGATAATTTAAACCAGAATTCCACACGTAGGTGATAAACAGTACCAATTAACCAGAGTATTAACTGCAATGACTTAAAACTGTATTACCTGAACAGTCTCCATGGTGAAGTGCCAGAAAAAGTGAAATAATAAATATTTTCCACAGCACCATAAGATTTTATAAAATACTTACTATTTCAGTTTTTAACTTTAATGTACAATCTCAAGATTGTGGTCCATTGGTCATAGTAGGCCTAACTTCTTCTTTCACTGACAAGAATTCTGACATAGGCCATAAAGGCACAATTACAACATGAAAATGATGTATCTTACTGAAGAATCTGTACAGTATACTTAAGCAGTCACTGTTGTGGTTGTATCCATTGAGTATTAGCAGATTCAAAAGCCAGGAAAGATGGTTTTTCCATTTATACTCACAAAATTTAGTTTGTCAAAAGGACCTAAATGGACCTAAATGGTAACTAAGATAGTTGCCATAACTACAAAGTCCTTTTATATCTGTTTTAGTATTCTGTCCTCTTATGGGTTATGTTTTTATATGACAATATTTTGTAAATGGCTCTGGGTTTTTAAAATAAGAATACATTTAAAATAAGGATTCATTTTGAATTTTAAAAATAAGTTCAAGTGGAAAATGGACAAATTCTGTAGCTGAATTATCTGCAATTATGTGTAACAAGTTATCTACAATAAAAACTATAACACAGATTGAATCCCCCCGATATCCAGCATGCTCATGGATCTCCTAAACTGTTAGTGTGTGCTGTGCCAATTTATTTCAACACTGATCCAAGCAAAACATAATTGAAAGTAATGACTTCCCTATCGAAAAGCTTATACTGCATTCCAAAGCCAAATACAAATTAGGTTTGGGATGATCAATGCCATGTCTCCCCCCGACTCCCCCACCATTAATGCAGAGAACGGAGACTTGGCTTTACTACAAATCAGCTAGCACTAGAGTAAATTTGCTATAAAATTATTTATAACAAAATAAATATTTTCAGTCCCTCTACACTAAGTGACATATAAATCATTAGCAGTTTATAACATTAGTTCAGGTCACTTTTGTGAGACCCAAACATACTGTACAATCCTGAGTAAAAGGTTAAGGATACAGTTTCTTAGGGATCTTTCTTGATCAGGATATCAGGATTCATAAAGAAAACACATAAAACCACAGCTTGTAATAATCCCCGTTTTCATGAGAAGTACCAGTTCTTTTTACTTTGGTAAATAAGTTTATCTATGTAAACCATTTATTTTGATGGAGTAAAATAAAAGCAGAGCTTCTGCTAGGATCCCTCCACTACCTTTTGACACTGATACAGTAAATAGTCAGGAAGAGTAGAGCAGGAGGATCTGAACCACAGGGCTAATACGTCACCATGAACTCGAAAATGCAGCAAGCAGGGGATGGATGGGAGTAGCTGACAGGCCAAAAGCCCTTCATTGCCTACAAGAAAACATAAATTGAAAATTCTTTAAGACAAAAGGACTCAGACATTTCTCCAAGATACACAAATGACCAAGAAGCACGTGAAAAGATATTCAACATCACTGATCAGTAAGGAACTGCAAATTAAAATCACAAGGAGCTACTAATCCTGTAAGACACACACACACACACACACACACACACACACACACACACACACATACACACACACACACTCATATACATATAACAACTGTTGGTGAGGATGTGGAGAAACTGGAACCTTTGTGCACTGCTGGTAGGAATATAAATGGTACAGATGCTGTAGAAAATAATACGGCAGTTTCCCCAAAAATTGAACAAAAATTACCATATAATCCAGAAATTCTACTTCTGCATATATAACCAGAAGAACTGAAAGCAGGGACTCAAACACAGGTATGTGTACACCCACACTCAGAGCATCGTTTTTCATAATAGCCAAAAGGTGGAAGCAACCCAAGTGTCCATCGACAGATGAATAGATGAACAAAATGTGGTATATTCATATAAAGAATAGTATTCAGGCTTAAAAAGGAAGGAAATTTTGACATATGCTACACACGAATGAACCTTGAAGACATTATGCTAAGTGAAATAAGCTAGTCACAAAAGGACAAATATTGCATGATTCTGCTTATATGAGATCCCTACAGTAGTTGAATTCAGAGAGACAGAAATAAGAATGGTGGTGGTCAGGAGCTGGAGAGGAAGGGGGAATGAGGAGTTAGTGTTTAAAGGGCACAGAGTTTTAGTCAGGCAAGAGGAAAGAGTTATGGAAGTGATGGTGGCAATGGTTGCACAACATGAATGCACTTAATGCCAATAAACTATACAGTTAAAACTGGGTTAAAATGGTAAATCCTGTTATACTTTACCACACAAAAAATTCTTTAATAAAGTCTGAACAACACACTCATTTGAAAGGTATTCGTAACAGGAAATAATAGCTCTAAGAAATCTGATACTTGTAAAAGTTGATTTGTGTTCTGTGAGAAAGCCTCCATAAACACAAAATTGCCTTTTCATAACTCTACGAACCTATAATTTCAACAACATGAAGTCTTAGTTTCTGTTGCAGGGTCTTCAGGGCAGAAGGCAGAGCAGCTTGAGATTCTGACATTTTTACATTTTGCTTCACATCATTTGCGAAGGATAACCAGAGTTTGCCAAAGTTTTCAGTTGAGATTTTCAACGGTCTGAAAACAATTTTTAAAATTAGATATGTCCAAAAGAATGAAATTAATTCTAAACAAATACATTTCAAATGACTCATGGGAATAAAACATAATCATTGTAAATCTGGGCCCCACAAAATTTATGTTTTTAAACTATGATTAGAATTAGAATGCTTACCATCAACCTCCAAACTTAGGAAATACTAAAAGAAGATTTTATTAAAGTGTCAATGTCTTTCCAATAAATCACTCAGTTCTTTTTCTGAGCATTAGTCATTTCGGCAAAATTTTACCAAGTTAAAAAAATTTTTACCAAGTAATTTGATGAATCACTCAAATATAAATATACTTTGAATTTGGGGACAATAAGACACTATTAACATCATGTACAGAGTATAAATATGAAGATCTAGCACCTTACATAACTCAGACTAAGGAAAGGATTTTAACAAATGTATTTTTGAAAATGGTTCATGAGACTGAAGATCAAATAGTTAACACTGGGTCTCTGGGGGTAGAATTACAAGGAACTTTTATATTTTACTTATACTTTTCCATAGCATTTGAATTTTTGTAATAATTATGCACTGATTTTATAATGGGGAAAATATTTTTAAAACATACATAGGATTTTATTAATACACACAGAAGAACTGTTAATTATACATACTGTGTTGCTTCAGGTTACTAATGCTCACCATGGGATATACCTTTTTAGTCAGAGAGTATAAGTTTTTGGAAGGCTGGATTCTATCTCCTACATCACCAAGGCCATGAAAACTCTTTGACAGACTGAGAGACACGTTCTTACTAAAAGCTTGTAAAGAGTAGGCAAAAATTACAGCAGTGTAACACAAGTGAATGTGTGAAGGTTAAAAATTTTTTACAGATATTTATTGGCATTCTGCATTTTTGGTTCAGGCAGCCTTCATTTAAAAAAAATATTTGAATACAGTACAATATATCTATAAAACCAAATGAGAACAGAAAAAAGAAGAATTTGTTTTCAATTATTTTGGTAACACGGCTTAGTGCCTTGTATAATGCTAAATACTATATCTCTAATTAAAGTTTAATAACCTTCAGTAATTTTCTTGCAGATCTCTAAAGCTTAATAAACAGATTTTATGAAAGAATTAATCAAATAAATGAAATATAAATGAGAGAAACTTTAAAAGCTTTAAAAAGAAGCCACCTGGAATCTTTGAAGTTATTTCAATTTAAACATTACTTTAATATTACTTTCTCTCAGAAGTTTTCCAAAATTACTAATCAACCCCAATGTAAATCAGGTCCCATATTATAATCACTCATTGTACCATTTACTTTCTATTCAAAGCACAATTCAAAATTATTTATGCATTTATGTGATTGTTCAATGTCTCTTCCCTAGACTGGACTCTCCCTAAAGGTAGGGACTGTATCTAGCTTTGAATTATTTTACTCTGCAGCGCCTAGTGCAGTGCTTCTGTCCAGAGAAAAGGCCTAATAAATATTTGCTGAATGAGTAACTTGAATTAACATTCCAGAAAATATTTACCTAATGAAATCTAATAGTGATAAGTTTACAGAAAATTCAAGCTGAACAGAATGAGTATCCATCATCTGATAATTTATAAAACCAAAAAGATTCCCTTCTGTAAAAGGTTTCTCCATCTGTACACTATATTGAAAGGTTTTGATGCTTTCTGTTTCTATTACAGGCAAGCAGCATCCAGGTTGCTCAGTGATCTGTAAACAAAAGTAATAAAAGTATTGAAGAAAGGATCAATACAGACTATTATATGAATGCCAATTTTCTATTTAATTGAATTTAAAAGCATACTATTGTGAGATGTTAATAACAAACTACAGTATAAAAATGACTAACAACTTCACTTGAGAAAAATTCACTAGCACAGATAATTAATACAGTATACAGGTAAAAGTTATGTGACAAATTGCAGTGAAAACCTCTATATAATTTAGTAACAACAACAAAAAGATTATTTGGTTCTCAATCCTGACTAGCACCAGATGTTTAAAACTAGGAGAGTTAAAAAACAAAACAAAACAAAACCCAAAAACACCACAACACACACACACACACACACACACACACACACACACACACACACACCTTCTTTTCTCAAGCTACAGTACACCCTTACTCAACCTATGGGGAGTCGAGCCCAAGCAACTGAATTAGATTTTGTTTTGTTTTGTTTTGTTGCTTTAAGTTCCATAGGTGGTCCTAATGAACACCTACAGTCAGAACTTCTGCCCTGGTCAGTGGCTCAGGTAATATCCCATTCAACACATTTTAGCTCACAGAAGAAATTGGTCAGTGTTGTGAAATAACTATCTACTGGTCAAGTCTCATAACTCCAGCAAGGACATCCATACAATAACGTAATATCAAAATGGCAATTCTCTAGGGAAGAAATAGAATTGATGCCCAAGCACTCAACATAAATCAATGAAAGAAAAAGAGAGCAGACAGTATACAATATTATCCTTCAATATTCTTACTCCTTGATGTTCTGCTTTGCTAAATTGAGAACTCTGCTTCAGTGTTTATGGCAAGAATGAAGAATGAATGAATATGGCAGTTCTGTGAGACATTTAAAGGGAGCAAAAAACCACAAAATTCATACTGAAAATAATAACACACTAACACCTATCAAGTGCTAGGTACTGCTGTAAGCATTTTACAGATATTAACTCATTTACTCCTCACAGTAAAGGCAGACACTATTAATATCTTCATTTTAAATGTGAGGAAACTGAAAGCCACAAAGCAGTTATATAACCTGACCATGTAACACAGCTAGTAAGTAACAAAAGAAAGATTCAAAGCCAAGCATTCAGAGTCAAGAGTCTACATTCTTTTTTTTTATTCTTTTTTTTGTAATGTTTATTTATTTTTGAAAGAGAGAGAGTAAGACAGAGCGTGAGCAGGGGAGGGCCAGAGAGAGGGAGACACAGAATAGGAAGCAGGCTCCAGGCTCTGAGCTGTCAGCACAGAGCCCGACGTGAGGCTCAAACCATGAACCCTGAGAACATGACCTGAGCCAAAGTCAGACGCCCAACCGACTGAGCCACCCAGGTGTCCCAAGAGCCTACATTCTTAACTACTGTGCTCTGTCCAAACTCACTTTATATATTTATATTTATGGCCTTCCCCAATATAGCTGGAAAATCTTTATTATGTTTCCTTGTCTCTTTTGAATAATTCGTCCTTACTCAAAATAATAAAAAACCTGTCACACCTTTGGGTCTTTTTGCTAAAGAGAAAAGGATGTGGATGAAATTTATAAATCATCAGAAGAGTGAAGAACAGAAACACTAAGTAAGCATTACCCCTTTAAGAAAGAAATACGGAACCATTCATTGTCTTACCTTGAAATTTTCTGCAGAAGAAATTTCTAAGTCAGCACTTTTCAATTCCAAACCACTCTTATTAGAAACTGACCAGACCACCAGTAAACAGTCATCTTTCCAAATTTTGTAAGAAGACACTGATATGGTTTCATTATTACAGACCTCCACAAGATCTGAATGCATGTGTTCAGAAGTTTCTTCCAACAGAGAAGAAGCTAAAGAGATTTCATTAGCAACTGAGGCTGCAGTGGACGAAGGAGAGTGAAGACCTTCCATATCATCAGTGAACAAAGAAGGTGTAGACAGTGTGCAACTGGAGAGTTTCTCAACGGAGGGCAGTTCTGTGAGTGACTCAGAATCCAAAAGTTCTGAGTTGAGAGAAAACTTATTTAATTCTTTGTCTCCTCTATCCTGCAAAGTATCCAAATAATAATCATCTTCGTAAGTCACATCTGACGAAGAACTAAAGTAAGAACAGGGCATATTCTGAGCACTGGTTGTTTCTCCACTTTTGGTTTCCTTGACTTTTGATTTCCTTCTGAACTTGTGAGATACAGTATCTGCTTTTCCTAGCTGCAAAAATAAAATATAACAATATCTAAAAAACCCATTCTACCAGTCATGAGTTTTAAACATCTTTCTATAATTTCAAATGAACAATTTACTAATTTGTTAAGAGTCTATGTATAAAGCATAGATTAACAAAAGAATCAGAGATGAATAAAATGTTAAACCCTAAAATAATGACAGTTACCTCACTTTGAACTATTAGCTAAATCTTATTTCTCATTAAATATACATAACATCAAAAAAAGAAAGTCAAAAAGTCATTGGTGAACAATTCTAAAAACTTGATCGATTTCAGAATGTTAGAGTACAGAATTGCACAAATTAAGAACAGTGAGAAACCCAGCCATTATTTGAGTTTCCAGAGTTGTCCTGTAGAAGAGAAGATACCCTCAAATACATGGATGGCTCAAACTCTGGTTCAGTTGTCTATGATAATCGTGATTTCATGGCCCACAAGTCAATAAACAGAGAAGAAAAACTGATTTTACCTCAAGAACCAACTGGCAATGACTGACACACATACAGCAGGCAAGAATTTTATAATTGACTAGTGATGTCTGCTACTGACTCCGGTGACGGGAATGGCAAATCTGCCATCCTTGAGCCAAGACTCCTGGGGAGTGGTCTGCAAATCTATGTAAGAAGAGTGGAGTGGTAGCTCACAATTCCCCTTGCCTCCCAAAGTTGTCTAGAATCAGGGCAGCAGTCTGGCACTACTCTAAATCCACATCTCCATCCTCCTAGGGGCTTTAACACGGTGTGGCCACCCTTCACATGATTCCAGCTAAGCAGAATTCTAGTTCCTCTTCCATACCCTCTCACTCCCTCAAGTCCCAACACCTCTTCCAGCTTTCAGCAGATGTCTCCTATAGTTCAATTCAGAAGTCATCAAACAAGAACTAAAATTCTACTAACACAAAAATGAAAACAAGTGGGTGGGTGAAGGACTTCCATTTCCAAGTAACCATGGGACTCGAATTAGATGTGTATTACACTGTTCAATATTGTTACTCAGGTCACTGATGTTCTGAGTTTTTTCATTTGTTTTTTCTCTTTTCTGTGCTTCATTTTGGGTTGTTTCTACTACTTTGTCTGCATGCTTAATATTTTTTTTTTTTCTATAGTGTCTATCCTGCTGTTAATCAGAAGCTACACAAGCCACAGTACACTAGAGTGACATCTTGGTTAATGTTAACATTTAAAGAAAACAAAGTTAACCTAGAATTTGTTACCCCAGAGAAAATGACTTTTAAAAATGAAGGTAAAAGAGGGGCGCCTGGGTGGCTCAGTTGGTTAAGTGTCCAACTCCTGGTTACAGCTCAGATCATGACCTCACAACTTGTCGGTTCAAGCCCCACATCAGGCTCTGCGCTGGCAGCTTGGGGCCTGCTTGGGATTCTCTTTCTCTCTCTCTCTGTCCCTCCCCTCTCTCTCAAAAATAAATAAACATTTAAAAAATGAAGGTAAAAGAATAAAATCAAGAAACAGACTCTTGGCTATAGAGAACAAACTGAGGGTTGCTGAGGGGAGGTGGAGGGGGGGAATGGGTTAAATAGGTGATGGGCATTAAGGAGGGCTCTTGTTGTGATGAGCACCAGGTGTTGAGCAAATGTCGAGTCACTAAATTCTACACCTGAAACTAATATTACACTATGTTAACTAACTAGAATTTAAATAAAAACTTAAAAAAGTAACAAAAATGAATACAAAATAAAAGGCAAAGATGAGGAAAAACAAAAAGCCTTGATACTCAGAGTGGATTATGTAAAAAAATTAACCCAGAAAGGATTTAGCATACCTTAAAAGGAAAAACACCCTCCTTACATTTCTGATTTCAAGCGCACCACAAAAAAAAAAGCCTGATAATGAATTTGTCACAATGAATGTTCTCTTGAGAAAGACTGTTTAGCTGAAAGCTTTGCATGTTGTTGAAAGGGCAGAAATCCTTCGACATCAGCTACGGGGTTCACAAATCAGGGTTCCATAAGCCTGGGCGCACTGTGACCACAGAGAACTTGCCCCTTCAGTGCCAGGCATTCACTGATACCCACAGCCAGCTGAAACATCTTAGAGACCCAAGATAAGTCACTTTGCTGAACTGCAAATGCTGACTGAGACAGCATTAAGATACATTACTTATTTATAACTTTTAGATTGAATTTTTTTTTCCTTAGGAGGGGATCTCAAGTCTGATAGAAATGGGGTCTAAAAAGAGAGAGAAAACAAGCAAAGAGTATTACAGGGATGGAAGGAAAATTCCACCAGGAGAGAGGGAGGATGAAAGCACTGTAATGATGTAAAACTGAAGAAAAGGTAGCTCTAATCACTATTTTGTACCAGGTAGGTCCATCAGTCCACCAAATTGGCAATTATATGGAATTCTCAGATGCTCAAAAATAGCACCTGTCCTTCACTCTGAGTTTTCATTCTTTTCCTATGATAGTAATATATCAGCATAAAAAGTTTTGAAAATCATCATAATCATAATGCCTGAGTATTATTTTCATTTTGGGGTAATTCCTTTCAGTCTCAATACATTTTTATCTCCTTAACAATTATAAACAAAGTATAAATAAAACTTTATATTCTGGTTTTTTGCTTAATATGTCACATGTATTCTTTATTTTATAATGAAGTATTTATCATTTTTAATGGCTGAGTAATATTCTGAGCTAATATAATTTATGTACCCACTCTCCTACTGTTAGACATCTAAATTGATTCCTATCTTTTACTATTAAAAATACCATTTTGAGAAGTACTTTTCCCAAATACATATCAGTATTATTGAACTATTATTACCGAAAATACTTCCCACTGAGAACTGTCCTATCCACCCATGGGAGTAATACCTATGGTCATATTTGTAACTTTATTTGGACCCTGACCCTTGCCCCAGCTGACTGGACTACAGAGAACACCTGACTCAAGCTAAGCCAATTAGAATTTCTCTTTCAGAAATATAAAAAGTGTATCACTGGTGGCTCTGGAGCTAGGGAAGCCATTTTCCACTGTGAGTATAGATGACAGCCAAGAGCTTTCGTAGAGCCCGGTTTTTTTGTACAAGACAGGGACAAAGATTCTCAGAGGACTATAACAGACTACTTACCAAATTGATTGTACTTTCCGTTCCTAGCCCAACAAATAATGATGATGCCAGCAGCTGCTTTTCTTTCTCCTCTTTAGATTGGGTAAGGACTTGAGACTGATCCTTTTTAATTATAGTTTGGTCTACATTCTCCATTATTATACTTTCTTGAGGAACAGGCGGAACTTCAGTTTCATCCCCAGTTTTGCCTTCTTTCTTGGGAAGATAGCCCTCTTTCCCCCATAATTTCTTTATACCTTCCAGCTTCAAGCTATTTGTCCTAAGGAGATTAATAATGAAATCAAGTCAACTTAAATAACCGCTGCTTAAATAACTTACTTTTTTGAGACATTTTTAAAAACACATCATTGCCATGACCTCTTAAAAATTTTTTTTTTTTAACGTTTATTTTATTTTTGAGACAGAGAGAGACAGAGCATGAACGGGGGAGGGGCAGAGAGAGGGAGACACAGAATCGGAAACAGGCTCCGGGCTCTGAGCCATCAGCCCAGAGCCCGACGCGGGGCTCGAACTCACGGACCATGAGATCGTGACCTGAGCTGAAGTCGGACGCCCAACCGACTGAGCCACCCAGGCGCCCCGCCATGACCTCTTAAAAACAGCTTTCGTATTATATTCTCTATGTCAGGAAGTAAAACCTAGATCCCATGATGTTATTTTAGTTTCATCCAATGTCCCCACACCCTCCAGCTAAAGGATTTAAGGCACTAGAACCCTAGACTTAGTTAAAAATTTCAGATCACTTAATTGCTTGAATAAGTTGTCCAAATCAAAACTACTATAAATTAGCTCCTTTCCTCCACTGACTTTTCAAAAATACCTTTAATTCTGATGAGTTAAAGATCAGAAATGACTCTTAATAAGTTTCTTGGCTATAACCACCCAATAAATTCATTAAATAAAATCCTGTTGAAAGCAAAAAAAAAAAAAAACCAACAAATCATTCAAATCCACTCCTTTGACTTAATCCAAAAAGTTTTCTTAATGTGAACTCTAGCTACATAGTCAACTATTATAAATGTAATTTTATTAAAATTAATGAGGTTTGGGGCGCCCTGGGTGGCTTAGTTGGTTAAGCGTCCAACTTCAGCTCAGGTCATGACCTCACAGGTTCGTGGGTTTGAGCCCGGCACTGGACTCTGTGCTAACAGCTCAGAGCCTGGAGCCTGCTTCGGATTCTGTGTCTCCTTCTCTCTCTGCCCCTCCCCTGCTTGCGCGCTCTGTCTCAAAAATAAATAAACATTTAAAAAAATTTTTTTTTAGTTTTTTTATTTTTGAGACAGACAGAGAGCATGAGCAGGGGAGGGGCAGAGAGGGAGAGAGACACAGAATCCAAAGCAGGCTCCAGGCTCTGAGGTGTCAGTATAGAGCCCAATGCGGGGCTTGAACTCATGGAGTGTGAGATCATGAGCTGAGCCAAAGTCGGACGCCCAGCTGACTGAGCCACCCAGGCACCCCCCCAAAAAATTTTTTTAATGAAATGAGGTTTGATCTGTAAGAGAAAAAAGGTTTTTTTGAAAAAGCATGAAGATTATGAGCCTTTTTACTGGAGATGGAAGAACTGAAAGTCGTGATTAGAGTTTGGACTCACCTACTGCTGTCCCAAAAGTTATTACATCTGTGACTCTGTACTGACTAAGATAATCACCAAGTACAGGCTGAAACAGCCAAAGTTAACCTTTATTGTTTTTGTTTAAGAACTATGTCTCCTTTGCTCTTGGATCATTTAAGCGTGCCTGTCATGGCCCAAAATAGCATTTTAACATTTGTACTACAAAACAGATCATAAAATGAATCTAAAAGAAAAACTCAGAATTATCTGTACAAGTTATTATTCCTTTCTAATTTGTTGGACTCGTGATCAATTTGATTTTCTATATATGCCAAAAACATAGACAGGTGGTCACACTTCATACTGAGTGAAGAACTAATACTATTAAATAGTAATTGGCTGAAAGAAAATTTGAGTGTTAATAAAGAATGCCCTATGGGGAATTAGTCCAATCCTCCACAATGAATTTTACTGCTAAATTTTCCTTTTATGAATACCTTCATTTCTCCCTTTCTTTCATGTACCAAAAAAGCCTTCTAAAAAGTTTTTTTAAAAATAAAGCTATTATTTATCCACCAGACCTCTTAGAAGAAAACTGGCTGTCTTTGCAAGAGCGGATCCAAAAGTGGTCATGGGAACCATCTCTAGGATGCTCAACAACAGGAACTCAAAGGGATTCATAAATTCCCAGTGTTTCTGTAACCCTATTTATCAAAAAATATCCTTTAATTAATAAGGAAAAAGGGCAACTCTCCAAGTTTTACTAATAAATGATTTAAATATCAGTTTAACAACAACAACAACAAAAAGCAAGTATGGTAGACCCTGGGATGCTCCCTACAGATCATCCTTCAATAAAGGACTTGTTGCCCCAACTGTTGGGAGTACAGTCCTCTCTAGGATTGCCTCAGATGCAGAGTCACCTCGCCTGAGATCACACCCCTTCCCAGGGAAGCCCAAACCCAGTGACTGTTGGACAGAAGTCCTGGCCACAGTCCTGGCCACCCATTTGGGTCCAACTCAGGTCAACTCTGAAGAAGGGCCACTCTAACTTCAGAGCTCCTGATGGGATCATCAGAGGCTGCTGTTGGCACCGCATTGCATCTTAACTTCCTCCTCTGCTCAAACCTGCTTCTTTCTCCTTCTTTCCATAGGTGTTGATCACAAGGGCACTGCCTTAATATTCTGCATGCGAAACTCCATCATGGAATGCACTTGCCAGGGAATCCAATCCACAACAACAGACAAAATAGAGGAGGAAAAATAAGCCTAAAAGGAGCCTCAAACTACTTTAAAGATTTTCTTGCATATTTCATCTGCATACATGCCTATTATCAACATAAATTTTGTCATGCATTACATATCGAAAGTCTAAAAAGTAGGAAAAATGAATAAAAGCACAAAATATGCTTCTTTATATGAAACCTACTGAAAAAGAATTGTTTTAAACATGCATCATCTTTGCCTGGATTTTAACAACAATAATATAATTCATGATATTATGTGGCATATATACTTTTGTATTGTTTTTAATCAGATCGTTCAAACAAAGATGTAAATTCTGGCCAAGCAACCTTCAAAAGATTAGGGATACACTTTAACTCAGCTCTAGAAATCCCCATTTGAGATAGTCCCAAATAGGGCTTAAGGTAAGAAATTATAAACTGGGCTTTCTACTACTTTATTCTCAGCTTGCCAGAGATTGGACAAGAGTGACTGTCTCCTCCCAAAGCCTTGTCAATTACCATACAGGTTCCCAATCTGAAATGATGTGTGAGCTGTAGTCCTCCTGGGAAAGAAATTTAAAATTCATCCCTCATGTCCCATTTCATGATAAAACAGCAAGTGTATAATTCCTTAGCAGCTCTGCCAAATGTCATTTCTCTAAGAAGTACATGTAAATATACAGGATTTACAAGGCCTTGTCAAGTCTCCCAGATCTTAGTTCAGTACTAAACAAACAGATGCTGTCACCTGTTGTGCAAGTAAAAGAGACTGTTTCCTCCCTGGGTTTGGAGGGTTTCTATCCTCTCCTTCCCTTATCCCGCAATTCTCTGTTCAGGGCACTTAACTGCTGTCACCACTACCATCAAATGCTCACAAATCATATCTGCTCCCCATGCTTGGAATACCAAAATTAAATGTCTGGGAAAGAAAAGGGTGTCAACAGAGAATGAAAAAGAGGCTAAGAAAGAGAATTTCATTCAGCATATCACCCTACATTCCTCATAATCTATGTGTCATTTTTTTGATAAGTACTTCTCATAACCATCATGCTGGAAGACTGACAAATGCAAAAATGGACATATAATAAGCTGACTGACTCCATAATGAACATATGAGGGCTCAAAATTCAAATTTCATCTTTTAAAGTTGTCACTTTTGAAATTTTATTGCATTTATTCCAACAAAGTGGCCATTACTCAAAACATTTTTTAATAAGCACAGAATAGTATATGGAGTGTTGAATCACTATACTGTACATCAGAAACGAATACAACACTGTATATTAACTACACTGGAATAAAATTAAAAAAAATTTTTTTTATATCTTTTAGAAGCTCCTTCACAAAGAAGGAATCCATTTTCATTACTTTATGTCACATCAATATATTGACTAGTTATCCAGATAGATCACTAATTTCATTTGGTTAACTCAACTTTTGGATGACAATTATGGCAATGACAATTACTATTAATAATAGCAGTTATCATTTACCATGCACTACATTTTATGAGGCACCTTATATATATTATCTCACTTTTTTAACTTAGTCATATTTCTAAAAGTAATTTATTATATTTCGAAAACCAAAATCTACTTAAAATGGTTGAAGATTTGGCTCCACATAAGACATTTAGATAAATGTCTTCACCAATTCTCCAGGTGGCTGGTAAGAAGCTCTGAAAGCATTTTGAGCAAAGTATACACGTACTTAAATGAAGTCAGTCATCTTATTTTATGTTCATCTCTCTGTCAATCTTCCAATAAAACAGTTTATAAGAAGATTATGAGGAATGTAGAATAATATGCTCATATTCACCTGTGTATGTAAGTTCTCACATATTTCTTTAACAAATGTATGTGTATACATATGTGTGCATATATATATATATATATATAAATGTGTGTATAATACACAAACATACATACATACACATACAATATGCAGTAATAACACACACATCATTACTGTGTATAAAGCCTATGTACACTATTCTGTGTTGAAGGTAAGCAAACTCTCTTAAAAGTTCTCTTGTACAGGGGCACTTGGGTGGCTCAGTCGGTTGAGAGTCTGACTCTGGCTCAGGTCACAATCTCACGGTTCAAGAGTTTGAGCCCTGTATCAGGCTCTGTGCTGACAGCGCCTGCTTCAGATTCTGTGTCTCCCTCACTCTCTGCCCCTACCCCGCTTGTGCTCTCTCAAAAATAAATAAAAAACATTAAAAAATAAATAAATAAAATAAAAGTTCTCTTGTACAACATCAACACCTTGAAAGCAATATATAGGAAAAACTGAAACAAGAGGCTATGCAGAATTTAGCTTTCAGGAATCCTTCTACATTTAAAAATATTTAAATACTCCTCTATGTTCTCAGTTTTATCAAGAAAGAACTTACTCTTTCAGCCCAGTCTCTGCACTATTCCCAGATATATCTGAACCAAGAGAAATGCCAGCAGGAGACTGTCGTCCAGTGAAGCCAGATGAAGAAAATGAAAGTCCATATGGTTCAAAATTGAGAACTAGAATTTTAAAACAATAACAGAAGTTCATATTTAAAACAAAGCAAAAGTTAGGGGGGAAAAAGTAGATGTTATCAAAATTACCAGTCACTACTGAAATAAAATAGTGGAAGACTAGAATCCAATGACAATTTTTAAACTGGAAGGGGCACTGAAGATGATTTAATCAAATAATAATAAAGTAGCTATGATTTATTGAAGGTCTACAGTCTTCACGCTATTAGTTGAGAAAAGACAAACAGTACTTCATTTTTATCTTTTCACCTCCCTGAGAAGCTAAACTAGGATCCAATTAGGAAAGACAACTGATAAACCAGGTCTACTGAAAATTGCTGCTCCCAGACAAAAATGTTTAATGAGCTATGAATGAAGAGATAGTGTTTTTCCTTAACAAAATGTTCTTAAGCACATTCCTATGCCAAATAGACTAATGGACTCTTCAAAGTGAAATCTCCCTTACTGACAAAGAACAAGGTTTATTCAGATTCAGACTCCTTTGACTCTGTATACCCAAATGAATTCAATCAAAGCCATAAAAATTCATACTGATATTGTGGTGGAGCAGATGCCAATATCCATTCTCCTCTTCTTTCTAAGTAACAGAACCCTGGATTCTAAGTAATAGAACCCTGGATTCATGGCAACCCAGAAAGAAATGACATTTCCAGACTCCTTTGCCATGAATTTGAGTTCTGGCCAATGAAATTATGCACACATTCTGAGCACAACTTCTGGGAGGAATCTTCCTGGGGAAAAAAAAAAAAAAATCTTTCTTCTCTCCCTTTCCTCCTTTACATTCATGAAGCCATTATCAATCCCAGGCTGCCTACTTCTGGAATTCCTTTAAGGGAAAGAGCAGTAATCTTCTATCTTGTATAAGACCCTATATTGTTCTTTTGTTTTCTAATATGCTATGCAGCTATACCTAATCCTAACTGGCATTATTTATCTTTATGGACTGTCTGGATTATAACATAAAGGACCTCCTTAAATCATAAAAAGTGCCATATAAAAAATAAATGTGAGCTTCTGTAATTATTATTTTCATTTTACAAATACAGAAACTGAAGCAAAGTTTGCCATGAACTTAACCAAGATTACAAAAACAGGAAAAATGATAGAGCCAGATAAGAAATCGGATACTCTGGTTCTAGAGCTCACTCTCCACTGTCTCCTGCAAAGGAAACAGCATTTAATCCAAAGAGAACTACATAAATTTTTGTTGTTACCCAAATGAATGATATAGAAGAGAAATCAATGTGAAATAGAAAAAAATAATGGGCTAATTAGTAATCAGAAGAACTGAGTTCTTAACATGCATCGGGTATTAAATGGGTGCATGAACTTGACCTTAATTTCTTTGTCTGTAAAGTGAAGGGTTCAGGCTTGATCAGCAGTTTCCAAATGCTGATTTGATAACCAGGATCAAGCTGACTGTGTAGAATCTCCCACAGACCTTTTTGTACATACAGCCAAGCTTTTACAGATTCAGATACAAAAGATACAGGAGTACGACGCAAAAATCTGTATCGTTTTTTAAAACTCTTTGTGATTCTGATTCATAACCATGTTTGGAAACTACTTGTCTAAACATTCCGAGGTCATTTTCAGCTAGAAAATCCTCTCATCCTAAGCTTTTCAGGGGCACCTAGGTGGCTCAGCTGGTTAAGTATCCAACTCTTGGTTTCAGCTCAGGTCATGATCTCACGTTTTGTGAGTTCAAGCCCCACATCAGGCTCTGTACTAACAGTGCAGAGCCTGCTTGGGATTCTCTCTCTCCCTCTCTCTCTCTGTCCCTCCCCCAGTGACTCTCTCTGTCTCTCTCAAAACAAATAAACTTAAAAAAAATCTAAGCTTTTCAATCACCGAGTTTAACTTTCTGTCCCACTTTTAACTCTTTAATAGCATCTGTGACAGCCAGTTACCCAGCCTCTGCATTAACAAAGTAAGTGAAGAACTCAAGCAATGTTTCCTATGCACAAGTAAAAACAAAGAGTTTAAGCCAAAGATCAAGTAAAGATAGAGTTTAAACAAAAGAGCAGAAAGAATTCAAAAGCAGAGGTATAGTTTAAGAGTAAAGAGAAAAAAACTAGACATAGAAGGGGACAGCATATGGAAAAGAGATAAAATTCCAAACCTGAGACAACAAAATTAAACACTGTCATCTAAGGAAGGCCTGGAAAGGATCGAGGTTGAGAATGAACTTCAAGCCACATTCTTTTCATTCTTTAGTGAAAATTTCCCAAGTCTTTATAGAGGTGAATAACAAGAAGGGCCAAAGATTTTTAAAAGTTAACTAGATGTACAAGAGCTCATGTGCATATGGGAATCAGGAGGAGAATCACAGCATGCAGGAAGAGTCAGGAGAAGGAAGTAGATGGATGAATTGCAACTTAGACTTTTCTGGTATCATTTTAAGATCAATCATTTAGTTGTACCTACCACAGAACCTGGAAAGTACTTGACAAAATCATTAGATGATGAATGGGGAGAAAAAGAGCTTTCAGCATTGAACTTTTCAGTATTAACATTCTGAACTCCTACAAAGATAATACTCAATGGTCTCCCTTTATTCATATAAATACTTCCCATCCACCATCCAAACACCTCAATGATTTCCTCTTTACCAAAATCAGGACAGGCATCTTCCCCTGACAGACTACATTTCTAAAATCTGAAGTTAATCTTTCCTTTCTTAGCTGTTTCTCACTTCACTGATCAGATATTTTGTTACAGGAAGCATTCAAACACACTTAAGATATATAACATTGCTCAGAATGAAAATGAAACTCACTAGTCCACAGGAACCAGACTTCTTTTCTCAAATTTCTCTGTAGATATGCTCATGTGAATATCTATCAGCCCTCCATCTAGCACAGTGACCCAACATGATAATTCCACCTTCAAGTTCTTTCAAAGTTCCAGAGTGACTATCTTAGGCATTTATATATATGGAGCCTATGACTTTGGAAATACCTCTAGGCTAACTTTTTTTTTCTGGGTATCCAAAGACCTAGGCAGAGTAAATAAGTCACAAGCAGATTTAAAGAGAGATAACAAAAATAAATATCCTCAGTTATCTACATTACATGACTATAATATGAATTGCATTAAAAAAAAAAAATGATGTCCCTTACAGACCCATAGAAAATTACCTTTTTCCTGAGAAAGCTTCTCCTCCTGACGTTGGTGGTGAGGTTTGTAAGGTGCTGCCCCCTGACTGAGTTCTTCAGCCACAAAAGCATCCAGAAAAGATAAGGAAGCATCTACCTGTATTAAAGTGAAGCAAAAATCAGAAATTACAAAACTTTACCCTAAACCTAGACTGTACATTCACATAACTAATTTCAATCCATATGTCCTAAAAATAATTTTTAAGTGAAAAAAAAGAACTTCAGTCTAAAAATGCTACTAGCGTTACCCAACTCTCTAGCTCTCTAAAACACCTATATTCAAATCACTCAGCTAAGTATGTAACAATGAAAGTCATCTGCAGTTATTATTAATTTCATTGTACTGCAGAATAAACTTTTGAGCATCCAGTATGTTACAGCATCATGTCAGGTGCTATGATGAAGACAAAGAAAGACATCTCCCGCCCTCATGAGACTTTAACCTACTAGAGAAGACATCTACACTCTGAGCTAGTGTCTGTATTAGTTTGCTGCTAGGGACTAAAAACAAAGTGTTGGCAAGGCTAATTCCTCTGGGAGGCTCCAAGGGAGAATAAGTTCCTTCTCCCTTCTAGCTTCTAAAGGCGCCACCATTCCCTGGCTTGTGGCCCCATCACTCTGATCTCTACTTCTATTGTTAGTTGGCTTTCTACTGACTCTTTGTTTACTTTTATAAGAACTCTTGTGATCATGCCTTCTTGGACAATCCAAAATAATCTCCCCCTCAAAAATTCCTTAATTTAAGCGTAACTACAAAGTCCTTATTACCATGTAAGGTAACAAATACACAGGCTGCAGAGAACCAAGTATGCACATCTTGGGGAAGGCTACTATTCAGACCCTGGCAGTGCCTTTAACTATCCTATTCTTTTCTACCTAAAAAATACCTTTTCACAAATCTATGGAAAATTACCTAATTTCAGCAGGAATAAAAAGGTACAAAAGAATGAATAAGTGAAAATAAATAAGAGATGAAGAAAGAGTGAGGGAAAAGGATAAAAGAAAAAGTGAGGAAAGAAGAATGAGATATACACAAAAGGATATAGCAGTGGTGGCCTCAGAAGCCACAGATCTGCCTCTCCTGGTTTAGCCAACTGTATGCAAACAGCTCCAATAATTAGAAGAACAGACAGATCTCAAATATTTAAGTGGCATGACACACTCTGAATCTGGAAAGGTTCTTACAAAATGAAGACATGTCATCATTTCAATCTTTCATTGGAGGAAAGAGGAAAAAGAGTTACTTCCTAGTTTCATACTATGTATACCATATTTAGGGAGGCCTGAGTGGCTCAGTTGGTTAAGTGTCCGACTCTTGGTTTAGGTCAGGTCATGATCTCAGTTTGTGGGTCTGAGCCCTGCATCGGGCACAGCACTGACAGCCCAGGGGCGGCTTGGGATTATCTCTCCCTCTTTCTCTGCCCCTCCACCACTCTCTCTCTTTCCTTCTCTCTCTCTCAAAATAAATAAATAAACTTAAAAAAAATATTATGTATAGCATATTTATTCACCTTTTCAATGAATGTCTTTGGACCTCCTACCAAAGGTGAAAGAAAGGCGTCTACCCTTGAGGAGCTTTTGCAAGAACTAATGAACAAAGAGGTTCAAAATGAATATAAGTCATGAAAATCTGAGTCAGAATTAGTAGGAATGCTGCCCCTCCTCTCCTCTTTCTCAACTATATGACATCTAACAAATAAAAATTTGTACAAATCTGGCTTCCTTTTGGCAATTTCCTAATTTACACCAGTCTGGAGAAGAGATCAGTACATATTCAGAGGGTGAGTAGTAACTGAGCCCATTAGGTTAGAAAGAGTAGTGGCTTAAAGTTAGGTAGGAGAAGGAAGGTGGTTGATCAGGTTCCAAAGTGGTAAAGAAGTTAGACACTAGGTGGACAAAATGCAACAGAGAACTATTTTTTACATTCTCAAAGATACCAAAGTAATAATAAAATTGCATATTAGAGAAGTTCAAAGGAGATTTTAAAAATTTAATTTTTTTTACGTTTATTTAGAGACAGAGACAGTGCAGGGGTTGGGGGGAGAGAGAGAGAGAGAGAGAGAGAGAGGGACATTGAGAATATCCCATGCAGGCTCCACACTGCCAGCACAGAGCCTGACGCGGGGCTTGAACCCACGAAACTGCAAGATCATGACCTGAACCGAAACCAAGAGTCAGATGCTCAACCAACTGAGTCACCCAGGCTCCCCCCAAAATTTAGTTCTTGAACTACCATATATTAAAAGAGACTGCCACTGGATATAAACAGCTTCAGTGCAGTTCTCCGGAAGAGATACTGATCTATTCCCAACTCTTTAGGAGCTCTACTGAATTGAAGCTCTCAAATTCTCTCATATGATGTGAGCAAAACTCCAACCTTTATCTGAAGTGTTACAGAAAGTATATTTTGATATATTCCAGATACATCACAAAGGTAAGAATTATTCTGTTTGGAGACGATGCAATTTTTACAAAGATAAAATACAGATGCCTTACCACCATGTCTTCACAGCTCTTATCAACTGGAAGCAAGCTCTTCATAAGTTCCACATTCTCACGTAAGTGTTTTAATTCAAACGCATGCTGTCTCATACAAGTATCCAAAGATACAGTGAATTCCTGGATTAATCTCTCAACTATGTTAGAAGAGTGTGCTTGGGGTGTCAACTTGGTAACAGCAGCAAGTAACCAGGCTTTTGTTTCTGAAGAAACCGAGTCATTCATAAGTAACTTGTAGAGTTTGGTTATAACTTCCTCTGGTGTTTCCTCATCTAAGAGATAGGAATACTCCCCTAACACCTATGAGTAAAACAAAGAGACTGTTCATATAGAAATAACAAGTTACACAGCAAATTGTACTGGGAAATCCAAACAAAGTAACTGCTGCTGGAGTGAATTTAATCTAGAGTAAATATATTCTCATGGTGAAGAAATTCTTAAAGATAAAATTGTATATTTTAGGGTCGAAATTATACCAAGAATTAGAACTCAATACCAAAAGATTTTCCACATCTTTGTCATTCACAAAATATAAAGCAGCATACTTTACAAGTGAGCTTTCTTCTGAACTTCCAGTTCAGTTGTTGCCTTTTATCAACACCTCCACATTCTGTTACTTATTTTGCAATTAGCATTGAAACCAGTGGTTCTCACATGCTAGTGTGCATGAGAGTCACCTAAGGTGTTTCATTTCTAGGTTCTACCCCCAGATATTCTGAGTGAGTATGTCTGTGGTCCGGATCCACAGTGCACATTTGGAACCAGCATCAGCTGATTCTGATGTATATGATCCACAGAAGAAACTCTGAGGAAGGCTGACCTATGTTACATATCCTTTTTCTTACATCTAACTTATTTAGGTGATACATAATCCTACTGGTCTAAAAATTATTAATAAACTGATAATTCATGTAGTGTGAGATCTTCCCTAAGTGCTATTTATGGAATATTTTCATGTCTTTAGTGTAACACTGGCACCAGCAGGAAAAAACGGGAGGGGAGGTGAAGTGATAGGCAAGGGAAAATTTACAGCTAGTAACAAGAAAAGGAGGAAAAAATGGGGTGCCTGGGTGGCTCAGTCGGTTAAGAGTCCGACTTCAGCTCAGGTCATGATCTCGCGGACCGTGAGCTCGAGCCCCGCGTCGGGCTCTGGGCTGATGGCTCAGAGCCTGGAGCCTGCTTCAGATTCTGTGTCTCCCTCTCTCTCTGCCCCTCCCCTGTTCATGCTCTGTCTCTCTCTGTCTCAAAAATAAATAAATGTTAAAAAAAATTTTTAAAAAAAAGGAGGAAAAATTAATAGAAATAAATAAATCCAATCCTTAAAGTAGCAAGATAATTTTTTGAGTGGTTTAAGAAGATGAAAGGTATCTCTAGAAAAGCTGGTAATCTAAAAGCCAGTTCAAAAATTACTGGGTGGCGGGAGGCTGATGCCTGGGTGGTTCAGTTGGTTGAGCATCAGATTCTTGACCTCAGTTCAGGTCATGATCACAGGGTCAGGAGATCAAGGCCTGTGTCAGGCTCTGTGCTAATGTGGAGCCTGTCTAGGATTCTCTCTCTCCCTCTGCCCCTCCCCCATTCTCTCTCTTTCTTTCTAAAATAAAAATAAAAATAATAACAATGGGAAGACAGAGTAGATGCATTTTCCCCTATTCCTCCCATTAAGTACATCTAAAATCTTTGGTGTTATATATAAAACACACATAAAAAGACACAGATAGGTGGAGAAAAGAAGGCCAATTGCTAAGGACTTTGTGATAGTACAGTGGGTTATCTGCTGCCTCATACACCCCAGAATGGGCACAGACAAAATGACCCCAAGAAAAGCCTGCCCTCTAGCCAAAGAGCCAGGACTGAAAACTTATTTATTTTTATTTTTTAAATGTTTATGTATTTATTTTGGGGAAGAGAGAGTGCAAGCAGGGAAGGGACAGAGAGAAAGAGAGAGAGAGAGAGAGCTTAGCACAGAGCCTGATGCAGGGCTCAATCCCATGACCCTGGGATCATCACCAGAGCCAAAATCAAGAATCAGACACTTAACTGACTGGGCCACCCAGGCA
Source organism: Panthera uncia (assembly GCF_023721935.1). Classification (NCBI taxonomy): domain Eukaryota; kingdom Metazoa; phylum Chordata; class Mammalia; order Carnivora; family Felidae; genus Panthera; species Panthera uncia. The sequence goes on along the minus strand of NW_026057582.1, from coordinate 92,174,616 downwards.
CCCCAGGAAGACAGAAAACTTTTAGACAATAACCCTCTACTCTAGCCAAGTACCACAGAAAAAAGCCCACAGACCCACCCACACCACCAAAGGCTGAGTGGAGAGCCAAGACTTCCACCCCTACCAGGCTGTAAGAGGCGCTCCAATTCCCTCAAAAGGGAGAAGACTCAGTAGGGAGCTAGGACTTTCATCTCCACCAAGTTGTCAAGAGGCCCACTCCTCTGCAGTGTCCATGAAGATCACATATGGAAGCCTGCATTTTATACCCTCTACCCAGGTATAAAGAGGGATTCCTCCGCCCCTTCACTGGGATGGTGTCAGAAGCCCCGTGGAGAGTCAGGGCTTTCACCACTGCTCAGTCATTACAAGGCCACCCATCCACAATGTCAGTGGAGGCCACACAGAGATCTCAACACCTGTGTCACAATGCCATTACCAAAAGACTCTAATCAACATTTACCAAACACACCATCCAACAATAACAGAATACCCACTCCTTTCAAGCGCTCACAGAACATATAATAAGACGTATCTTAGGCCATAAAACAAACATCAAAAAACTTACCAAAACTGAATTCACAGAGTATTTCCTCTGGTGACAATGGCAAACTATAAATCAGTAACAGGAAAGATAACAGAAAATTTTCCAAACATTTAAAAACTAAACAATACTCTTCAACACAACTTTTCCAGAAAACAGAAGAGGAAAGACTACTCCTATCTCATTTTATGACACTAGTATTAGTTTGATACCAAAACCAAAACAACAGGGTAGAAAAAAAATCTCATGAACAGAGATGCAAAAAATTCTTAACGAGGTCTCAAGAAATCTATTGAAAAAATCCTAGATTAGTGAGTTCAGCAAGATGGCAGCATGTAAGATCAAACTACAAAAAATCTATTGTATTTGAATAAACTAGCAACAAACATGTGGGAACCAAAATTAAAAACAAAATATATCTACTACTGTTCTAAAGAAACTGAAATGCTTAAGCATAAATCTAACAAAACCTGCACAGAATCTGTATGTTGCAGAAAGAAATAAAAGCACTATAAATATATGGAGTAACATGCCATGTTCTTGGAGGGAAAAAAATGAACAGCTGCCAAATTCAATAACCCATTTAGGCAAGGATTACCAATACTAAAACCACTGGTGAAATATAGTTAAGGAAAAGATGTTGACACATAGCCCCTTAGAATCACCTCACAGATTAGCTACAAATTACTAAGGAGAAAATGCATCTTTACAATGGAGAGATCTGAAGGTTATCTTAACCAAACAAAGAAACTTAATATCACTAGTAACTGGGGAACTGATATGGTATGTGTCCTGATGATACAGTGGGAAGTATATAACATTGTTGATATAGTATTCTTCCTAAAAATGTTTAACCAAACCAGAAAAAATAAGACAAATTCAGAAAGTTGGACATTCTGCACATCAACAGTATTCATCCAAAAAAATCAATATCATGAAAACAAAAAGAAAGTGAGGAACAATATAAAATAAAAGAGGCTAAACAGACAACTAAATGCAGTTTGTGATCCCTGATGGGATCCAGGATTAGTAGTAGTAGAAAAATAGCCATAAGAAACATTTTTTGGACAACTGGATAAATGTGAACATGGACTGTATATTAAATGATATTAATGAATTAATGTTACATTTCTTAAGTCTAATAATGGTTCTATGACAGAACAATGTCATTCTTAGAAGACTCATGTTGAATTTTTTTGGAGGGTCATGATGTCTGCAACTTATATGTAGATCTAGATGTAGATATAGTAAAGCAAAGGTGGTTAAAAATATTAACAGGGAATCTAAATGAAAAGTATAGAGATATTTATTATACTAGTCTTTCAACTTTCCTGTGTATGAGAAAAAAAATTCTTAAATAAAAGTCTGGGTAAAATTCAAGTTAACATGCTAACATTTGGCAAAACTATAAAATATTAAAAGAGGCATACGCTATGATCCTGCAGTTGTACTCCACCAAAGCTTCCCAGGAAACACTCACCCACATGCACAACAAAGATACACAGAGGTGATGGTATGTATGCAATTACATATGATTACATGACATAAAATTTGGCCTTCATCTTGCAAGAGATAATCTCCTTTGCTGGCTTTGATGAAGCAAGGAGGAATGCTGGGAGGCCCACATGCAAGAAACTGAGGGCAGCTCCAGGAACTAAGGGTAGCCTACGGTCAACAGTCTGAACTTCAAACCCTCAGTCCTACAACCACAAGAAACAGGTTTCTTCTAACAACCACACGAGTTTGGAAGTGGATCCTTCACCAGTCAAGTTTCAGATGAGACAGCAGCCCCAGCTGACAGCAACCCTCAGAGACCCTAAGCAGAGGACATGGCTAAACCAGGTCTCAACTCCTGATCCACAGAAACTGTGAAACAATAAATTTATGTTGTTTGAAGCACTAAGTTTGTGGTAACATACAGCAATGAAAAACTAACATAACACAGATGCATGAGTATTCACATATTCTAACACAGATTCACAGAGAAAATACAGCAAATGTATTGTAGACACAGATACCTAACCAACTATCTATAATACACACAGTAGACAAGTGAGATGAAAGGCAGAATGAATAGACAAGTAGATAGTTAAGTGACAAACTAGCCAATGGGAAAGAAAATGGATAGCTAAAGGAGTTAGCAGGGTAGAATTAAATGATTTCTGAAGGAAATATATTGCTAGTATTGGGCTTTATAAAAAACAATGTTATAAATACTTATGCTCTAATGTACTTTGCTCACCCAACTCATAACTTGAAGAAATTTCTGTGGATAGAACACATTTTCCGCATCTAGTAAAGTGAGATAAGACTGAACTGCATAAAGCCTTAATTGTTGATTTTCTGTTTCATCATCAAAACCTACAAAGAAATTGATACATCATTTTAACTTTCACTAAAAACTCTTAATGACTCTGTAATAAAAACATTTAATTTTGAAATCTTTCCAGAATGCAGTAATTTACTAACCTTCTGCTAGCAGTCTCAGAAAGTTATTGGGAATATCAGGATGCATAACATCTCCTCCCACTGAAAACACAGCATTCATTGTCTGAATAAACCATGCATTATCTGGGGCATATGTGTCCACAGTGTTAAGACCAAGTACACTTCCAAATACCACTTATTAAAATTACCTTCTCTGTATCAACCTTTTAAAGAATAACCCCCAACCTATCCTACTTAGGTATTTTTACTTTTAACCTCTGCCAATAAATTGTTCTATACTCCAGATTTATGTGAAATAAGTGCTCAGTAAAAGCTTATTTAATAAACTTAATAAACTAAATTCTTGTTGCTTCATCTAGCACCATGCCTTGTACATACTAAGCATCCAATAAATAAGCGTAAAAAAAATTTTTTTTTAACTTTTGTTTTTACATTTATTTATTTTTGAGAGACAGAGTGAGACAGATCACAAGCTGGGGAGGGGCAGAAAGAGAAGGAGACACAGAATCTGAAGCAAGCTCCAGGCTCCAAGCAAGCATTCAGCACAGAGCCCGACACAGGGCTCGAACCCACAAACCATGAGATCATGACCTGAGCTGAAGTCGGTCACTTAACCTACTGAGCTACCCAGGCGCCCCAAGTGTGAAAAAAATTTAAAGAGATATTCCAGGTGCCTAAGGACAAATAATGGAAAATGACATACACTTCAAAGAGACTAAATGCGGTATGTCTACTCAAGCTATTTAATCTCTTTTCTAACCTGTTCTTCTTCAGTTCTAAAATTCCATCATTCTGCTGCCTGGAGTTACGTATGGCACTAGATACGTGGCACAGACAACTATATTTAAGCAATTTCCAAGATGACTGACTGGAGTAACATTGTACATTTATTCCTCCTTTGATTTAAATAACAGACATCTTAAAAAGAATGGAATATCTTTGTGACCTGTAAAGTTTCTCTGACTTTTAAAAAGCAAATGTGGGGGCACCTGGGTGGCTTGGTCGGTTGAGTGTCCAACTTCAGCTCAGGTCATGATCTTGCGATTTGTGAGTTCGAGCCCCACGTCAGGCTCTGTGCTGCCAGCTCAGAGCCTGGAGCCTGCTTGGGATTCTGCGTCTCCCTCTCTCTGTGTCTCCCCTGCTTGTGTGCTCTCTCTCTCTCAAAACTAAATAAATGTTAAAAAAAAAAATAAAAAAAAATTAAAAAAGCAAATGTGAAGAAAAGTGACATGTGAATGGCATCCCCAACTACCTTACTGGGACAATTTCCAGTATAAACAATAGCGTAAAGGATAAATTTGAGCATGCTGATCCCTACTCCCAAGGACCCCCTGCAAAACAAGAACATTTACCAGAAAAGAAACTAATTATGAAATAAAGTCAAAGATAAGAAGGCAATTAAAGAGGAATCAGGCAGAGGTTCCTGTATCTTTCTGCTCATAATACTGACCAACTGAATGAAAGAACCAGGGGAAAAAAAGCCATCCACTAAGAAGCCTACAAATATTCCTGTCTTTGACAAGAAAGGCCTGTATATCAGGTATGGGAAAAGTTATTGTGTGTCTCTGAACTCAATTTGCAAGTGACCACAACTAAACCAATCATTCTAAAGTCACTATGTAACTGGGGTGCTTGGGTGGCTCAGTCTTAGGTTAAGTGCCCAACTTTGGCTCAGGTCATGATCTCACAGCTCATGAGTTCGAGCCCTGCACCGGGCTCTGTGCTGACAGATCAGAGCCTGGAACCTACTTCAGATTCTGTGTCTCCCTCTCTCTGAACTTTCCCCACTTGCACTCTGTCTCTCAAAAATGAATAAACATTAAAAAAAATTTTTTTGAGTCACTATGTAACTATAGGTATTTTATGACTTATGGTCCAAACAAAGGATATTTCTCAGCGAGTTCAGCTATTTTGCCAACCAAATTGACAATAATATACTCTTCTTTGCTCTGTTGTAAATATTCAAGCATTTTCTGGACAATCACTGTTATATTCTGTGCATTAGTAATTCTGTAAAGAAGTTCCAGAGTCTATTTAAGAAAGAAATAAAAACAGCATTATAAAACTATACATGGTAATTCCAGTAAATACAGCAATATATAGGTTTATAATACAGTTGATTCTGCCACTTTTACATAGACCAACTGGGCAGTTAATAGGTGCTGAAGAAATGCACATTTTAGCTAAAACAGAACTTAATTAAGAAAGGTAGAATCTACTGTCAAAAAAAATGAATTATGATCAATTCCAAAGTCTAAAAGCTTTTTGATACCGATAAAAATTATAATCTGACTACTTCTAAATGGGAGGCCATGAAGCCTAAAAACTTAAAAAGTTTATAATCTGTTTTCTAAAAATATAACAGCTTCTTAAACCTATATCATTTATGCCTGTCTGTGCATGTATATATACACACATGAAAATCCAGTCTTACAAACCATATTTTCCACACTACGTAAACAATAGAAAATAGCCCTTGAGTGGGTTCATCAGCTGAGAGCAAATGGCCTCCAACGGATGGACAAAGGCTGGGGGCTCAAGTGCTTCAAAGCCTTAGCAAGGCCTCTGTTCAGAATCTCAGGCAAGGAAAAACCATGTTATAGTCGCTTTCTCAATGCTCAGGAATATACCTCTTGCTTCCTCTTAAAGGAAGACCAGTATGAGAGTAAGCTCCCATTTGGCTACACTTTCTGAGGCCCTACATTAAGGTTCTAAAAATATCGTTAACTCCCAGAAATCAATATGAGACCAAGGGCAGTACTGAGAAAGTATCATTTACTGGTATTTTAGGATCAACAACATTAGCTGCAAGAGATTTCCATATATTCTACTTGTCAAACTTGTTCAAAATATCTTAAGGGTTCTTTGTAATTTTTCAATCTTCATTGCCAGGATATCAAGTACAAAAGATAACTGTTTAAGTTAATTCTTAACTCCATTTTAAAATCCATAAATACACAGGTCCTCCATTAATAGCGTTCAACTTATATAGCTGTCTCAGACGTGCTCCCTGTAGATTTTAAACTACATATTACATATTTTTAGATAATTATACCAAATTTATTTCCTACTCTAAGACTATGCAATTTAGCATTTCCAGGATTGCATGAGACAGGGCATTAGGAATTGCATGGCTCAAGAGAGGTCTTTTATGTTTGTTCCTTCTTGCCTTCTTTCTCCCTATGAGAAAGAAAGGTAATAAAACCAGACAAATGGGAATCCCAGTCTTAAACAACACGTCACTCCATTCCCAAGGACCAAAGTTCTTCTATGTAATTACTTACAGAGGTTATACATGATAGTGGCATTCGAACAGATAGTACTGAGGTGCCTTCTTGGAGCACTATTGATACTAAAAGAATTCAAACTACTTTTCTCACAGCAGGTAACAGACAAAACAGATCAGACTCGATAATTTTAAAAGACATTTATTTTCCCTTTGACTCTCATTTTTAAATAAGGGCCCAACAATTAAATATAGCACTAAGAAAACTGTACCTAAGTCAACTCTGTTCAATTTAGTAGCCAACCACACAAAGAAAACACATGCTCTGTATTTGTTCAAAGTGGAAGAGCCAAATAATTATTGTTATTGTCCTTTGGTGCCTTCTCACTCTTCTATCATGCCTACACAGAAAAATTAGTCCATCTACAAACTTCCCAGATTTGAGGCAAGTAACAATTTTCAGAAGATTAAAAATATAAATGCAAAAAGAAAAAATATATATGTAGATGACAATTTCTCAAAAACACTTTTATTTCAAAAACAGTACCTTTTAAAATTGAAAATTTATAATCTTATCTTTTAAAATTACAATTGTTTAATGAAATAGTATTCTTTGCATAAACTACTTTTAACTCATTGCTATTAAGTAATTTAGATGTTCACTAAATTATCTTTATTTTTAAAAATAAAAATATCCATTCTTAACTAGGTCCCATATACCATTTTAATATGAGGGCACAGAGTGATTTGTTTACATGAAAATTAACAGAAACACTTATATAGGCACCCAAATGGACACTGAAGCAATTCCTTCCAAGAAGTTCAAATCGTTTAGGGGTTATCTTTATTAATTCTTTCAATATTCCTACATATTTAATAAGGAGTGCATTAGCCCACTTCACAGATGTTAAGAATATGAAAAAAATATTAATCATCATAAATTACATCTTAAATTACATTAACAGAAAGAACTTGAAATAGAATTCAGGTCTCTTCTTAGACCAAAAAAGATATTAATGAATCCATACAGGTAATTGAACCTAACTCCTCTAACTAATAGTTTAAAAACATTTGTGAAGATACTGACACAAGGACTTTTTAGAAAAGTTCCTTAAACTTTACTAGAAAGAATAAAATACACTCAGAAGTTAAAATACACGTGTGTACACACACACACACACACACACACACACACACACACTGTCTACTACTTTCCTCTCTCCATAATACCAAAAAAGAAGTTTAAAAGTTATAACACTTCACGTACACTATTCAAAGTACCAGTTTACCTCTCTTTTAATAATGGGATCAGGATGGTCTAAGCATTCAATTATTGTCATCTGGTGCTGAAGAGCCAGAGTGGGATCCTGCTGGATAACATAGGTAAGAGCCTTCAGCCCTAGAAACAGAGATTACGTTATACAAAGTGACTGGAAACAAATATCCAGCAAATTTCAAGAGCTGTCTTTGTAATTTCTGTCAAAATTATCTAATCATCTTACCTAAATACTTGAGATTTATTTTAGGTGACAGAACAAATCTTCCAATGCACTTGGCAGCCTTCTCAAGTAATTCTGATTTAGGATAAATAGAATAAACTGTATGTACACATTCAAACAGAATAGCTAGAGAAAGAAAATATAAAAATGTCAGGGATCATGTTAAGGCATAATAAAAGAACATGTGTAGAACTCAGAACAAAACAAACTAATCAGAAGGTCAGTTTTAGTAAAAACTTATTTATGGAAAATTTTCAAAGATAGGAACTTTGCTGTTTTCAGGCTTACACAACTATTAGGATTATATTACCACAATATAATATATTATGTATATTAATAGATAGAAATGATGCATTCACACATGCAACAAGTATTTACTGAACACCTCCTATGTGCCAGGCATTGTTCTAATAGCATGGATACAGCAGTGAACAAAAAAGACAAAAACCCCTGCCCTTATAAGGAGCTCACATTCTAAAGGGCACATAAGTAATATATTCATTGTTCCTATATAAACAGGTATTTCCAACACTGCTTGCATGCTTTAAAATAATTTGTTCTCTGGCAGTTTCTACCATTTATACACAGAAACTATACATGTAGTTTATCTCAATGTAATCATTTTAGGATACTCTAGCATTCATTTCAAAGTAGGGCCATTTCATAAAAATCCTCAAGTCAGTTCTTTAAAACAAACCTCAAAGAACATAGAACTATCTATTGAACATCTTGATAGTGTTCAAATTTGATTTTCTAATACAGTCAAAGATTGGATAACTACGATAATGATCAAAGTGTACACTAAAATCTTTTTCAAACTCTTTTGAAGAGCCTAAGTCAAGGAGCCTGAGCTTTGTCATTGTAAATAAAGAAGAACCAGCGTGGTATCAAGTCCTGCATGTGCTATGGAATCACAGTGTAAGTGAGACACAGACTCAGTCGACTTAACAGTTCTACCACAAGTTGAAGCATATCAAGTGTCCTTGATAGAATCCTTTCTTCTCTATTTCTAAAAGCTTTAAACAAAACAATCTGATACTCTGTTGTATACAACATAAAACTTGAGTATTCAACCAGCTATATTTTCCACTGTTAGGTTGCCTATCAACTGATTCACACATAAACTTTGTATAAAAAGCTTTATACAAACACTTTCTATAGAAGGATAAAGAGAAAATAAATCAGAAATACAAATTTCTCTTTAAGAAGGGGACTGACTTTAAAGGAAAATCTACAAAGTGAGTTAACTGAACGTAAAAAGATACTCCTCTGTATATTCAGATGTTGTGCTGTAAAATGTCCTCATTCTGTGCCATGGAAAAAGTAAACTTTATGACTTTATGAACTAAACAAAGAGAGGCTTGGTCAAGTGAGTGACCAACTAAGGCAGGAATGGATGAACTACCACTAAATCTAGCCCTTGGCCTACTTTTGCAAGCCTGTAAACTAAGAACAATTTTTACATACTTTTTGAGATACAATTGACATATAACATTATATGAGTCTCAGGTGTACAATTACATTTTTCAAAGGTCGTAGAAAAACAAAATAAACACAGGAGAATTTATGACAGAAACCTATGTTACCTACAAAGCTTAAAATATTTACTACCTGGCCCCCTTTTCAGAAAAAGTTTGCCAAACCCTGAACTAATAGGCCAGTCCTAAGTAATATTAAAAATAATGATGACCCATTTTCTGTTATAACTGACACGGTTTCCTTTACAGATACCTGCCATTCAGAACTCTCCTGCTATCAAACTGTGTTACTACAAAAGCTTCTCATTACCCATCCAAAATCCAAACTTTTATTCAGATGCTCATAAGATTTCTGGAAAGCTAGTATAGGTAAAATTAATAGTTCAAAAATTATACTTATGAACTTAGTGCACAAATGAGCTAAAAATGAATTTAATAGATTTCTAAATCACTTTTCCACTATAGCTAAATCCCTTTATTCCCCAACTCTACAAAAATCTGAGTATAAGTCCATAAATGAAACAGCAGCCACCCTGCTCTGCTGTCTCCCCTCTGCAGCGATTTAAAAAAAAAAAAAAAAAAAGTGCTTCTGAGGATTCTAAACATAAAAACACAATGTGAAGTTTTGTTTTCTCCTCAAGAGCAAGCCAGGTCCTAACCAAAATATCAAGTAAAAATTAGCAAATAAAAAATTAGTAATATCCTAACATTTGTGATACTGTGGTTTTATCATAGGTTTTTGGGGTTGGATTATGCACAAAATTTGAAGACATTCCACTGACACCTTATCCTTCAGACTAGACTTTACTTTCATATTAAATAAGGAAAGTATCTATTGATACTACTCTGACAGGGAGACGCAGGTACCACCCTATGGGGATGAAAGTCCAGGTTCTCCACTCTGCCTCCTTTGACACCTGGAGAAGGAGGGGACCCTTATTCCTTCTGGGTGGGGGATGGGAGTGTCTGCTGATACTATGCTGCCTCAGAAAGGAAGGGGCACCTCATTACCACTCCAATGGACTCCACTGACATTGATGGGATGGCCTGAGTATCCCTGACCAGTGGTGAAAGCTCCAACTCTTTCTAGGCTTCCCCTAACACCACCACAGCAAAGAGGGGAGAGGTGCTTCATTAACTCCCTATTCCTAGATATGTGAAATTCAGGCTTCCCACATCATCTCCACTGACAGTGCAAGCGAGATATGCCCCACTCCCGACACCTGGCAGGGATGAAATTCTGGCTCTCCTCTTGGGCTTCTCCACAATGAGCCCAGTAGAAGCATTGGGAATCTGCTTACACCTGGTGAGGGTGGAAATCTTGGCTCTCCACTCAGTCTTTTCTGACATGGGTGGGTCCATAATTTATTCTGTGTGATGCTTGGCTGGAAAAGAGGCTACCATCTGAAAGTTTTCTACCTTGCTAGTTTGCCCTTTTCTTGTTGGTCCTTTGGCTAGACAGCAGGCTTTTCTTAAGGCATTTTTGTTTGGAACAGTTGGTGTTTCCACGTTGCTGGCTCTCCAGTACCCAGTCTGAGAAATATGAGGCAAAAAGAAAACCCACGGCACTCACCGTGATATTGTTCCTTGCATCCCAAGGTTCCTAACCAGTCCACCTTCATTTCTCTACCTTACAGTCTTATGTTAATTTTATATATAATGTCTATTAAGTGGGAAAAACAGGGAAATGCACTTCTATCTACTTTTGATGGTTCTGTGCCTTGTACTTCCTTTTCTATAATTCTCCCAATTTACTAAAAAATGTTACTCTCATCTTATCAGTACCTTGCCCAGAAGTCTTCCATATCTCTGGATTTATATGGTATAAAGCCCAAACTCATTTGACTGCCACAAGAGAACCTCTGCACCAAGGCCTTTCCACTGCTCCCAATATGAACTGTCCATGTAGACTGGTAAGTTGATATTCTCTGAAACTGTTTTAAATATCCCCACTTCTGTACCTTTTCTCATGTTCCCTTCACCTAGACCCCCCTGATCTCTCTTCTGGCTATCTGTATCCTTACTATCTGTCAGGGCCCCATTATATCAATGAACTCTTATGTGTGTCCTCAGGCCCACAGTGATCTCTACCACTGGACTCCTGTAATATTTATTCTCTGTATCACCCCTTAGCATTCTGCCTTATACTGATATTATTCTTTCATAAATAAGCTAGTTCTACCATTATATCGTAAATTTCTTTAAGGCAAAGATTACATTTTACACTCCTTCACATCCTCTATATCACTTTGCACAATGCCTGGCACATAACAGTACTCAATAAACATCTCTGATGGGATTTATGTCTTGACTTAACACTTAGGTAAGTTAAAATAATGGAATTTTCAAAAAAATATGATTTAGCAAGTATAAAAGCTAAAACCCAATCAGGTAACTGATAAAAGTTATCAGTTATATATAGATAACTGATAAAAGTAAAGTAGTTTTTCTCTTCCTTTAATTCAATTAAAACGTGTTACTCATTGATTAACCTAGTGCCAGACAGTGGGATAGACACAGTCTCTTCCCTTATGAAGTTCATGATTTAAAATTCACATTCTTAAGCAATAAAATATTCGTGTCAGCATTACCAGAGAACATTCTATCATTGATAAAATCACTCAAAGTTATAAACTGTATCAATACAAATATGGAGGGGAAGCCTAACAATGGAAAGATTAATAAAAGAAATAAATAAAACAACAGAAACTATAAGGTTTCCATGGCAAGGTAAAACATTGCACTGACAGCCTACAAAGAAATGAATTATTGGTGTTGGTCCCAGAAATGTTAATAAGGGAAAGGTGCCCTAGGGGAGAACATTAAAAAGTATTTCCTCAGGTATACAGTACTCTCCAAATCAAAAGGAACAGATAACAGTGGTTATCTCCAAGAAGGGGAACTGGGTGGTGGGTGGTAAGGGTCAAAGGGACACTTACTGTTCACTGTATACCTTTTTGTACCTTTTGAATTTTGAACCATGTGCATATATTACCTATTCAAAAAAATAAAAAAATTAAAGCTGAAATGTCAATTACCAAAAAAAAAAAAAAATTGTGCAAGAAAAAGAAAATCAGATCCTTAACTGATTCTAAACAGACTTCCTTGAGAGTCTTTCAAACTCTTATCCTACACACTTATATCTCAAGCAAAACTTTTTAGCTTCGCTGCCTGCAAAGATTCTGACACTTGTCTGGATCTTCTGACAGCTCCTAAAACAAACCACCCATGTCAATAAGGATGATCCTTATCACTGGCCTGACTCTTCTCATTACACAGCAAGATCCTACATAATATCAACCGTTCATTACACTATACCCTCATAAGGGCAGGGACTGTGTCTATCTTATTCTCCCTTTAATCTCCTGTACTTATCACAGAGAAATACATAAATCAATCAACTCTTCCCTCAATCTGTACCTAGTTTACAAATCAAGTTTTTGTTTTGTAACCCTTCAATAAATACTGGTTGAACAAATGAATAAACCACTTTCAATGTCTTAATTACCATTTTTCCATGCAAAACATAAATCTATCTTCCAAAATTTACCATCTCAATTCACTGTCATGTGCATTATCAATCCTGTATTAGTCTCATATATGCAATTCTTTCTCCTTATTCCTAACTCCATCTTTGTCAAACACTTTTCTTACAGTTAAACTAGTATAATTTCTGCCCTCTAGTCCATCCCACATTTCTACAATCATTGTTCTTAAAGATTCACCATTTACCACTGTCTGAAAAAACAGGATGGTCTTCAAACCCTACTTCACAGTATTTTACCAGAAAAAGAAATGACTTCTCATTTGAGTTAATCTCTCAATGCTTCTTCTATTTTTCTCTATAGCATGCAAAATTCAAACTGTTTTACTTTGCTTCTGAACATTTCCAAATACCTCAGTTTCTTTACTGAGCTTTTTCAAACTAATCAATAAAGAACCAATAGTTCCTCCCTCTATTAAGATTGAAAGTTTTTTGGTTACTTTTCTCAGTCCTCTACCCTCTCCCCCAAATTACTCATCTCCTATCACTAAATTACTTTTTAAAATTTATGTAACATATGACTACTGTCTCCTCACAGAACAGTATACTGTTATTCCATATATATATCCTATATGTTTTTGTCTATATCTTATCCTTCCTTCAGTTCTCTTCTTAAATGTCAATAAAACCTTCCTTGTTCTCCCTCTCATCTAAGACTAGCTGCTATATTTTCCCATACAAAGGAATAACTCTCCTTTGTAACATTTACTCCACCTGTCCCTTTCCATGTATGATCTATCTATCTGTGAGATCAATGATAATATAATCAATTATAACTATTTTATTCACAGCTGTATTACTTAAACAGGTTATCTTCACAGTCAATTAGATGCTTAATGAATATTTTCAATATAATTTCTCTTAAAGAATATTTTAAAAAGAGAGATAATTTTAATAATGAATTTAGATCAACATTTAAAATACTGCCATTATTTCTATTAGTTATCTAATGCCTGCACTGAAAAAGAATAACCCAGAGAACCACCTTAAAATTTAACATATAAGATTCTATTGGAATTTATAGATTCTAACACACATTTTGCTATGATGCTGAAAAACACTGTAATTTTTTAGAATAGCATTTATATATGTTACCTACCATATGTGACATTGTGATTTAACTCGGCTCTTCGTAAGGATTCATCAAGAACATCATACATTAATTCACTTGTCCTGTTTAAAAGATATTTTATTTGCAGTAGAATTATAGTATTATAACTCAATAAAACAGTTTTTCAAACTTCTCTCTCTTTAAAACTGAGGATCTACAGAAAAGAAGTGAAAAAAATTTATTTTATGAAGTTATGGAAATTTCACTTCTTCAAGGTTCCATTTGCTCTTTTTCATGAGTTTAATTTCCTGTTTTATCAAAGATGACTGACTAGTCATGTCATGGAGAGATATACATAAGTCAACCAGCTCTTTACCTGTACCTAGTGTACAAATCAGGGTTTTTTTGAACATACTACCTTTCATAATTTTATTTGTAATAAAATATTTCTGCCTGTTTCAAGTTATGATAGTAATATCTCCCACATCCAGATTATTCCAGACAGTATTTTAACCAAATAATTTTTTTAAAGTATTCAAATACTAGTCTTTCTTTGAGCAGCACTAGGTTTTCTGGGGAAAAAGTTTAACTTTCATTTATGTTAACTATAAAGAAATTGTATTTTGTGAAACAGGTTTATACCACTCCTATGTCTTTATGGTCACTGATTACAGTTCTGGTAACTGGGTTGAGGTAGATACTGTAAGAAAACGCAGTGAAGAAAGAAAGAGAGAGAGAGAGAGAGAGAGAGAAAGAAAGAAAGAAAGAAAGAAAGAAAGAAAGAAAGAAAAAGAAAATATAGTGCTTTGTAGAGCACTCTATCTCAAAACCTAGAAAAGTTCTCTGCAAGAGGCTAGTGTGAAACGATGACTTCTCAACCGGCATTTGTCTCTGTTTTACAAATTCAAAAAGCACCAATAGAAAAAAAACTACCATCAACACAGAATACACACAGTAGTCTTGCAGAGAAACTACACTGTAAAATAAACAAAAAGATCAAAATAACCTGGGGCCATACAAATGACATATGATGTATGTTACATCTTTTTCAGAAAATGTTTTTCTAAATATGCAGCTATAAAAATTTAATTTGAAGTGGATGGACTTTTATTCTGTCTTGACTGAAGTGTAACTATTCTGTGAAATCCAGAACCATATTCTAAAATCCCTCATTTTAATGTGTAAGCACTTTTTCCAGACAATACCACATAGCAGACATTACAATTCACCCCTCAAATTTGGTAATACGACAGCTAGATTACAGTCTAGTTTCTCAATTTTAAAAGCTGATGTCTGGCGTAAGAGTCATAATTAACCACATAAAAATATAGAAACACGTGCAGACATGATCAAGCCAAACAGGAATAACCTAAGAAGAAGACTGCTATAAAACACAAGAAAATATCTAAACAAGCGATATAAAAGAACATAAATATAAGAAGACTTTTCCACTAAATTAACTCTTTCAATTAAATACATTAGAATCCTACTATAAAATACCATTTTTACTTTGCCACACTGGACTAACCATGTCTTAAGAACTACAAGATTTGTGTTAACATAAAATCTCAGAGTTGGGACAACAAAGGAAAAAATATTCTAATGTTCCATAACATCATAAAAGAGTTTAACTCTTTGTTCATTTTCTTGAGCCTAATTCTATTCAACTGAGCTCTCTGGAGGTAAGCTCTCTCTTTGTACGTTCTTTGTAACTTTGTATGTATTCCCCAAATTCATTTATAAAGGAAAGAAGGAAGATAATGAGTTAATGAATTTAGTAAATTCACTAAAAGCCTCCATAGTTACTTCATGACAATATATTGTCAACAGACCTTTTTAGACTAGTGAAGTCTGAATGCACTACTATGAAATTCGTGATTTTAAAACAGAATTCCAGTGGACTCCCAACTAGAGCTATGCCATAGGATAGGCTGGATTACATAAAATAAAATTACAGCAAACATTTCTAACATGTGTATCTACTCCCATCACCTCCAGCTTTTTGACCTAGGAATTTAGAGTCAGAAACACAGAAAAAATGACATAGCAATATCAAGAGTGATACAGTCCAGCTAGCTCTCACCAGGAGCTCATAGGCAGATGGACACTGGCATGACACTGACAAGGCATTACTAGGAGCAACAGCCTAGAATACAATCCCTTTGTAAAGCTAGGCTAAAGAATTAGAAGGTACTGTACTGCATAAAGGAAAACCAGATCTTATAAAGTCAGAACACTGACTAGCAAATATTTTCTTAAGACAGAAACACATCAAGGACTCCAGCCATGGTACTTGCTCTCAAGGGAACTAAAAGACTTGTCCTTGAATGGTTCAGGAAAAAAAAATTTTAATATATGTGCACACATGCACATATATATAGAAAGAGAAAGAATGATAAGACATATGAAAATAATTGATGACTCTAGGTAAAAGGTATAAGGAAGCTTCTTCATCTGTTGTTGGAACTTTCTGGTAAGTCTGAAAAACTATGACAAAATAAGGGCACCTGGGTGACTCAGTCAGTTAAGTGTCTGACTTCAGCTCAGGTCATGATCTCATCGTTCATGAGTTCAAGCCCTGTGTCAGGTTCTGTGCTGACAGCTCAGAGCCTGGAGCCTTCTTTGGGTTCTGTGTCTCCCTCTCTCTCTCTGCCTCTCCCCCACTCGTACTCTCTCTCTCTTTCAAAAAATAAACATTAAAAAAAAAAAAGAAAAACTATGAGAAAATAAAAAGTTACAAACAATATGCATAATTGAAAAGACACCATAAAAATTTTAATATAAAGTATTGGCTAAAAGAGTAATTCAGACAAATGAATTAAATGAAACACTTACATCCAACCAGAGGAAGAGTCAGCAAACTACTGTCTCCAGGACTATCCTGGCTGGATGTTTCTATTTGTATGGCTACAGGCTAAGAATGGTTCTTACATTTTTAAATGGGGAAAAAAATAAAAAGAATAATATCTCATGATACATAAAGATTATACGAAATTCAAGTTTTAATGTCCATAAAAAGTTTTTCTGGAATACAGTAGTGCTCATTCATTACGTATTATCTATGATTGCTTTTAAGTTATACAACAGCGGGCTTCAACAGACAACATACAGCCCACAAAGCATCAAATATTTATTATCTGGCCCTTTACAATAAAGAAAGTTTCCAAATCCCTGAACTAGAATGTTTAAGAAGGCTTCAGGAAAGATATGGAGCTTCAGAGGTACCTTTCCCTATGAGCAGGATTAGATAAGCAGAGAGCCAGGATTATCCCAGAAACCTATTATATACTTCTTACAGTGATTTATTTATCATTATTAAGCCAATTAAACATTGGGAGAATCTGACTTATGAAACTTCTAGGTGACAGGCTATCAGGGTATCAAGTTTGCTTAGAATAGTTTACCTTTGATCGTCTTTTCCTAGAAGTCCTAGTATTCTCAAGAGCTGGATTTGTAACCATGGTGCTGGTACACTATGGTAATTGAAATCTACTGGGAGCTTTCCTCCAACTACTTGCTTCAAAATTGTTACAAAACTCCCCGTCAAGTCTTTATATCCAGATGAATTCTCCTATACCCAAAAAACAAAAAACTTTCTATTAATAATAATCTCTTATCAAATATAAAATAGACCTGGTTTAAATGCCATACAAAATCTAACTTAGGGCATGTTAACTTAGAAGCTGCATGTTCACATTTAATAAAACAGTACTCTAGGGGCACCTGGGTGGCTCAATGGTTAAGCATCCAACTTCAGCTCAGGTCATGATCTCGTGGTTCACGAGTTCAAGTCCCACGTCTGGCTATGTGCTGACAGCTCAGAGCCTGGGACCTGCTTTGGATTCTGTGTCTCCCACTCTCTCTGCCCCGCCCCAGCTCGCGCTCAGTCTCTCTCTCTCAAAATAAATAAAAACATTAAAAAAATTTTTTTAATAAAAATAAAACCATACTCTAATGTGTTTAATGTCTTCCATGATGAAACTACTCTGACTACCTGATCCAAAGCTGAATCATCCCCCAAAAGGCTTCCACCATTCACTACTTGTCTCCACACAGTCTTAATCACATTTCATAAGTTCTTATAATTATATCTTATATTGAACTTTTGTTAGCCAATACCAGCAATTAAATCAAAAAGTGAAAAAAAGGGCGCCTGGGTGGCTCAGTCAGTTAAGCATCCAACTCTTGATTTCAGCTCAGGTCATGATCTCAGGGTCGTGGGATCAAGCCCCATGTCAGCCTGGGGATGGACTGCTGGGGATGGAGCCTGCTGGGGATTCTCTCTCTCTCCCTCTGCCCCTCTTCCCTGCTCACTCACTCTCTCTCTCTCTAAAAGAAAAAATATATATCTTTTTTTAAAAATAGATAAAAGTCTTAATAAATTAATAAATAAAATAGTTTTTAAAAAGTCTTCATAATATAGAGAAATAGGGTAAGAAGGCAAAAACAGAAATCAGTTTTTTTCCCTTAAGCTATATTCTTTCCTATTCTATTCTCCTTATTTCTCACATCCTTTCCCTCACTTCCCATCTCTCTCTCTCTCTCTCTCTCTCATACACACAATAAATACATCAATGTGATCATTTATACTGTCTCCACTGTATTTCATCTCCTTAGCACCCTTGAACATTGACCCCATTTTTGGCTAATATAACACTATCTTTAAGTCACACATTGAATTAGCAGATGTCCATTAGGTGGTTAATCAAGAACTACTAGTGAAGTACTGCCACATTAAGAGATTAATTTAAGTTTGAGATTAACTCAGTTTGCCCTTAGTGCTTATGAACAGTTTCAAACTGCAATTTAAGACCAAAAATAGGGGTGCCTGGGTGGCGCCGTTGGTTAAGTGTGGGACTCCTGATTTTGGTTCAGGTCATGATCTCATGGTTTGTGAGATCGAGTCCTGTGTCACGCTGCACTGTCAGTGCAGAGGGATTCTTTCTCTCCCTCTCTCTCTCTCTGCCCCTCTCCCACATGCACTTTCTCTGTCTCTCTCAAATAAATAAACAAACATCAAATATAACAATAATAAATAAATGTGTTCTGGGTGGAAGAGCACAGGGCACAGTCAAGTCTACTCAAACCTCCCAAAATCAGTGCATCTGCCTTTTAAAAATTAATTAACCCTATTGTATTTAAACATACCTGTGTTCTGAATGAGTGTGTTTTGATTATCTATCTGACTAATCTCTTGGACTGGGGAATTTAAATACATATTCCTCAGAATAAACATTAGATTCCTCATCGTAATTTTTATTTCACTATCAACGACACATTTTTGGAAGGGAAATAATAGCTCTTTCAAAGTTTAGTAAACGTTAGAGGAAAAACAAGATTTAATATCAAGTATCTATTTATACCAAATCTATTTTGGAGCATAATGAATAAAAATGAACACAACTTTCAGTTCTGTAACTGTAAATTTAATTCAGTGACATATTCCATTTTGTTTTACAGTACTCATCATGGAATATCTCACATGGAATACAAAGGGTTTCAGGCAATGCACTGGGGCTGAATTAGTATAAACTCATATCACCATTTAGAAAATGTTACCATACCATTCAACCTTCCTTCTTCATCTGACACAGTATCAATTTAAGGAGTCAGCACCATAATCTATAGTTTACACACCCTCCACCAGCTCTCCTCATTTCAATAAGCTCTTATGCATTTTATGAAGTCGTATAAAAGTCACCGCTTAAAAAACCACAAATCTGGGGGCGCCTGGGTGGCTCAGTCGGTTGAGCGTCCGACTTCGGCTCAAGTCATGATCTCACGGTTCATGAGTTCAGGCCCCACATCGGGCTCTATGCTGACCGCTCAGAGCCTGGAGCCTGCCTCCAATTCTGTGTCTTCCTCTCTCTCTGCCCCTCCCTCACGCGTGCTCTGTCTCACTCTGCCTCTCAAAAATAAAGAAAACTAATTAAAAAAAATTGTTTTTAAAAACCACAAATCTGCAAATTTCAATCACCTTCCATAGCTACCATTTTTCCATGCATCTTTAGTAACACAAAAAACTTAGGCATTTAAAAAAAAGACTAATTCTGTAATGTGCCTACAACTCATGCTATCAACAACTTATAAAAATTACTATTAAAAAGTCAATAATAAAAACTTGACATGTTCATTAAGAATTTTACTGAAAAATGTGAGTTCTTTTTATTCCATAATTACATTTTTCTAATGGCAATTACTCAGTACTTCCTGAAATTTCCAACTTACCTTAATCATCCTAAAGTATATGTGCAAAGAAGCAGCCATGACGCCAACATCTCTGTCACAAAGTGCTTTCCGAAACTTAATATGGATATGCTGTACTTGATTAGGAGCAATGAGATGGAATTTATATAATGCCAGAACAGCTTTTCTTCGTATAATCTCCCTAAAGAGAAAAAATAAAATCTAAACAAACTGTCTGAATCCACAGGCATTTAGTTTGAAAATATTGTACACAAGATGATTTCACAATATCAGCTATTACCTTAAAACAAAAAGAAAGAAAGAATTACACACTTATTGTTAATTTCTATATTCCAATCCATCAAACTATAAAAAGTAGTTATCTCTCGGAGGTAAGACCTCAAAAGATTTTAACTGCTCATATTATATATTTCTTTAGGTACAGAATTTTTGGTAACAAGCACATATTAGTTTTGAAACCAGAACAAACAAGAAAGATAAATAAATTCCTTAATTCCCTAATTCCATTTTTGAAAGCCATCTCTCTAGAAATTGGGAAAAGAATCAACAGTTCAAATCTGTAAGAAGTAACTCTGGCTAGTAATATTATACAGTATATTTATCAATGTTGATATCAATAAATTAATATGTATTATTATATTTTATTATAACATTATTTTATTTTATTATTTTGTTAATATTTATTATTTTATTTAAAAATTAATAAAATCTCATTAACATTATACCTTTAAAGATTTCTTCTTTTGTACCATGGGCAAGCATACTTGTAATACTTTAGGGAGCCAGGGCAATAGGAAGACTCACATTAAAAATGTCACTCCTCCCCTTTTCCAGCTCACGTTTCAGAAATGTCATTACAACAAAGAGGAAAGTATATGCTAGTCTTACACTTAATTTTTTTTTTAATTTTTTTCATGTTTATTTATTTTTGAGAGAGAGAGAGAGAGACAGAGCATGAGCAGGGGAGGGGCAGAGAGAGAGAGAGGTAGACACAGAATCCGAAGCAGGCTCCAGGCTCCGAGCTGTCAGCACAGGGCCCTATGCGGGGCTTGAACCCACAAACTGTGAGATCATGACCTGAGCCGAAGTCGGGCTCTCAACTGACTGAGCCACCCAGGTGTCCCTTACACTTAATTTTTAACAGATAATGTCTAGCACACAAGAAGCAAAATAACAAGTCACTATCTTATGTTCATAATGTAATTTCCAAGTTAGTACATTTCCTTGTTAATTCTCACTCATGCCTATTTCTAAATATATTTGCAGGCAGGCTATGCTGGCAGTGTTCATAACAGCAGCAAATGTCACAAAACTAAAGTATTTACTATTAGGGTTCCTTAGTATATATTTCTGTTACCTAAAATCACAGAATCTCCAAACTGAGATTACTCAATGCAATCTTCTGTGTTCCAATCAAAAATACTTTCTATGGGACGCCTGGGTGGCTTAGTCGGTTAAGCATCCGACTCTTGGTTTTGGCTCAGGTCATGATATGGTTTTGTGAATTTGAGCCCCGCATCAGGCTCCATGCTGACAATACAGAGACTGCTTGGGACTCTGTCTCCCTCTCTCTCTGCCCCTCCCTGACTTGTGTTCTCTCTGGCTTTCTCAAAATAAATAAATAAACTTAAAAAAAAAAAAAAAGAGTATCTTTTATAAGATTCCTAAAAAATGTCCTCCAGCTTCTGCTAAATTCCATTAACAAGCAACTCACTACTTTCCTAGGCAAACTATGCCATGATGGAAAATTATTTTGATATGGAAAGAAAAAGTAGGTTAACAACAGATTTGCCAGTAGTATTAATACTATGGTGACTGTAAACTATATCTCAATATATTGCTATTGAGTGTTAACCAATATCAGTTCTGAGAGAGTAGGTAAATGAGGTGAGATAAAAGAATACAAATACTTAACAGGCTCAGGAATCCCTAGGCCTGGCCCTATGTGGTGGTACTAACAAAAGACATCAAGAGACCTAGATTGGGGCTCTAGGTCTGGCACGGTGAAACTCAAAAGTCAAGTGCAAGCCACATCTTCTTTGTGACATCCACTAGCATACCTATAGCTCTGACCCATATTTTTCTGCATGGAGTTAGTTATGGGCATAACTACAGAAGCAGAATTTCAAAAAGTCTAACTGGTAGAAGACAGGAGATACCAATATTTGAAATTAGAGCACATGGGAAGCAATAAGGAAAAAATTCAGTTCTCAGAAGGATTTCAAACAAAGGATCAGTAAGTACCATTATCACAAAACAGTGTGGGTATGGAAAAATTACACAAAAATAATGCTCTGCTATCATCAGATCAACCTGTAATTATCTAAGAAAAACTAGTATTTTATTTCCAGTAATTAATCGTTTACATCCATCATTTGTTCTGAAGACAGATTTGACATAAACAAAGCATTAAAACAAGTATGAAAAACTTATGAAGTTATTCCATAATTCTTAGTAAAAGCTATCATTTTAGCCAGAAGTTTCATGGTCCAAAATTTCTTAAAGAATACAAACCATAAGACAAAATTTTTTAATCTTAGAACACTAAAAATACTAGTTTAAAAAAACATATAAAATAAAGAAATGTTGTTATGAGCAACAAAATATTTTTATTAAGAATGTATGTATATTGGGGTACCTGGGTAGCTCAGTTGGTTGAGCATCCAACTTTGGCACAGGTCATGATCTCACGGTTCATGGGTTTGAGCCCCATGTCAGGCTTTGTGCTGACAGTGCAGAGACTGCTTTGGATTCTGTCTCCCTCTCTCTCAGCTCCACCCCACCCTCTCAAAAATAAACACTAAAAAAATTTTAATTAAAAAAAAAAAGAATATAACTAAAATATTGTAATACAAAAAAAACAGAAAGAAATAGAAGAAAGAAGAAAACAAAAGAAAAGAAAAGAAAAGAAAGAAAAAAGAAAAGAAAAAAGAAAATGATTGCAAACTGTTCCTAGTTCTAAAGGTTATAAAGTTAAGGGGCTTGTCAAAAACAAACAAAAAAAAAACCCAAAATAACACAATAAAACAAAATAATTAGTGAAAAGGTAAGTCAAGCTCAAACTGAGGGATGCTGGAAGGAAGGTGGGTAGGGAGATGGGCTAAAGGGTGCTGGGCATTAAATGGGTAACAGGTACTAAGGAGGGCACTTGTGATGAGCACCAGGTGTTATACGTAAGTGATTAATCACTGAGTTCTACTTCTGAAACCAATACTACACTATATGTTAACTAGCTTGAATTAAAATAAAATCTTTGAAGGAAAAAAAAATTCAAGCTGATAAGGAAAGAGTTAAGGAATCTTACAAGGTAAGATTAGCAAAATACTACAAGTTAAGGTTTATTTGGATATATTTTGCTATAAAACAGAATCTGAATGTTACAGTTTTGCCATCAAAGCATCCCCCGTACACTGAAGCCCTGCATTCACAGCACGTGAACCACTCACTGCCAATTTTTTTCCATTATTCCACTTTATCCTCAAAACAACTTTGTGAAAACTAACATGTTTCAACCAATCCCACATAGTCAAAGGAAAAACAGGACCACTACTGGTTAGTGGTAGAACTGGGAGGAAAGCCACAGATTCCTGACACCAAACCTCACTGCCTCTTGGCTTAACTTTAGAAAGCTGCCTAACATTGTCTCAAAACCACATAAAATAAGGGACAATGCTATCAGAGATTTCTGCATTGTATCAGGCAGTCTAAGTCTATCCTCTACCCTGGCAGCATTAAGTTAAAGTTACAATAAGTTTTTTAGTATAAATTTTTATTTTGAAATATATAGTATAGACACATACCCAAAAAGAATTTACTTACTTAGAATGTTGAAGTTTATC
Organism: Panthera uncia; assembly: GCF_023721935.1. Classification (NCBI taxonomy): domain Eukaryota; kingdom Metazoa; phylum Chordata; class Mammalia; order Carnivora; family Felidae; genus Panthera; species Panthera uncia. The sequence continues at coordinate 92,150,783 of NW_026057582.1, read as the reverse complement.
TTCAATTAATGGGAGAACAGCTGGAATCATTTCTCGAGGGAATATCTGGCTGACGACAGTAAGTGCCATGCATACTTCTACCAGGTTAGTGCTCTGCAAGTCCTGACATAATCAGTGAGCAAACAAATATTCAGTGCACATTTTGAAACTAGGTTGAGTTCAATACTGCAATGGCCCTACATACTTTATGGTTTTCTACTAACTCTATAATCAATTTGTACATTCAGGTTTACCTCATATTGTGTAGGAATATCCTACTGTTTCATTTCCCTTAATAGAGTCAATTAAGATACATATAGCCAAAAAGCAACTGATCCAAAAGGAAACTGTATTTCTGTTCTGACACTGACCCATAGTAGTCTCCTTTACTACAGCGTTTAAAACTTTTCTAAACTAATAACAAAACCAATCTTTGAATTTTTTTCTTGTTAATTGAGTAGATGTTTAAAAGGAAGTAATTCTAGATTGTATACAATGTGTGTGTTTATATACTTCTACATGCACAAAGTTTATAAATCATTCGAACAGCTTTATTTTGGAAACATAAATTTATTTTGGAAAATCCTGAAAAATTTAAGCTACTAGTAACCTTAAAAGAGTATGTAACTTAAAATTCAGAAAGTACCCTATACACATTCACATACACAGAGTCATACATCCAGAAAAACATGGAAGAGCTCAACAGTTTGATTACACTTCATTACTAATTTTGATCCAAAGTTTAACAGGAAAAAACACTGTGTGGATTACACTGTATTTTTATTATCTATAAATTTCAGTTACCCAATTATACTCTATTCTCCTTAAAAATGACTTTTAGAATTTGAAAGACTTCAATTATTCAGTTTATATCTATACCCTTTTAGAAGAGATCCTGAAGAAAAAGACAGTCAGAAAAGTGGATCTGACTAAAGGTCTGCAGAGCTGCATGATTGCTCTCTTGCTTTTTTTTTAACTAGGCGCCACGCCTAGTGTGGAGCCCAACACAGGGCTTCAACTCACAATCCTGAGATCAAGACCTGAGTTGAGATCAAGAGTCAGATGCTTAATCCACTGAGCCACCCAGGTGCCCCTGGAGATCTGCTTTTAAATGAAACAATAATAAGAGCGAGCGGCAGGAGCAACTACTTCCTACTTTAACATAGTGTTCCATTTAACCCTTACAACTTGGCTAAGTTCTATTATTAACTTCATTTTACAAACTCAGAAACGGATCTAAAAGATCTTCCTAAGCCCATTCTGTAAGCCTGGCTTCTTCCAAAAATATCTAACTCAATATGATAGAGGTGAAATGTCAGAAGCCCGCAGGACTAACTTAAGACTTCATACTAACCAACATATAGTACAGTACCTTTACAACTGTATTCACAAGGAGAAGCAACAGCTCATGACTTTCATGTAGAAATAAAGAAACAGCCAAATAACCTATAAAATTTGAGGGGAAAAGTCTCATTATTACCTGCCTAAAATGACTTTTCCCAGGAAAAGTTAAACAAAGCAATAATATATTCCAAAATTTAAGTGTCAAAGATAACAACTACAGGTAACTATAAAAACAGATTGGAAAATATGAAGTTCAAAAACTTCAGGAAGATTTCAGATGTTCTTTATCTTGAAATCTTTCAGAATTCTGTATTTCACAGGATTGTCACCAAAATGGAAAAGATGCTATATGTACCAACTTAAAGTCTTATAAATGACATTAGAAATATATGCCTTCTATCTTCTGTGCATATCTCTACACAATCAATTAAAACATTACATTTTCTATCTTACAGCCAAAGATAACTATATAAAAATAGTTACTATAGTTACTAGTGAGTTACTGGCTATTTCTTATTATTGAATGAGCTACCTAATACCAACCTGTATGATGTAAATCACATATTAAGCCATACACAATATCTATTTTCTCATTTGGAGATACACTATTGAAGGAATAACAGTTGTTGAGGAAAGAAACACTATCTACCACAATACGTGTACTTGATTTAAATAAGCATTTTTATTTCAATAATATTAAAACATAAAAAAGTACATCTTAGGGTTGAAGAAATACATTAATACTATGGCAAATGCCATGTATATGGAATCTAGCTACTCCATGTCATTTTCTTGTCACTCTTCAGATTGAGAACATTTGTTAGACAGTTACTGTGGATCAGTACATTACAAGCCTTACCTCATTCAATCCTCACAACTGTATGAAGTAGGTATAATTATCCCAAAAAGAATAATAAGGACGAAAAAGGGTAAATGACCACAGTCTATAGCTATTACATGGTGAAGCCAGCACTCAAACCCAGCCAGGAGTTAGTTCATGTTTTAATCCCTATGCTGTCCTGTCTCTCCATGGTCTATCCTGAGGCCCTATTCCCTGACACCTATCCTCACTGTGTTTCATTCTTCTCAATTCTTTCGGCTCTTTCATTAGGGATTCTAATGCTAACTGTCCCCATCATGTCTGTGTCTACTGGGAATCATGGGAAACTATAAGAAATTACCTATTCTCACAACCAAGAAGAAAGGGTATGACCCACAGCAACATCTTCACTAAAGGTCAGAGGAGCAGGGCAAGAGAGAAAAAACAACTAAGCAGGGGCAAGAAAGGAGAAAACCCTAGAAAGCATTTAAAGAAAAAACTTCTTATCTGATTGCTGAAAACTCGTGATCAGCTAAGGTATCACCCACACCCAAGTCACCAATATCAAGGTAGAAGAAGATGAATAATTTCAAAGACCATATCAAGGAAACCTTAACTCTGTTACAAAGAATATCTTAACTATTGTGACAGTCAGGAAACAGGGAAAAAAATATTCAGTGAACTCAAAAAATGAAAAGGTTCCAGAAAGCAAAGAATAATGACTAGATTATGGAGCATGCTTGATATGAAAGAGTGACATATAGGGTAAGAATACAGGCTTTGATTCATAGAAACTTGGGGTTTACATTCTGGCTCCACTATCTACTAGCTATATGACCTTGGACAAGTGACTTAACCTTTCTGAGCTTCAGTTTTCACCTATCTCATAAGATAAAGCACCCAACATAATGCCTAACTTAATGGGTGCTGAAATTTATATATTCAACAACATATAAAAATAATAAGGTGGGGGCACCTGAGTGGTTCTCTCAGTTAAGCATCCGACATTTGATTCTGGCTCAGGTCATGTTCTCATGGTTTGTGAGTCCGAGCTCAGAGTCAGGCTCTGCACTGACAGCGTGGAGCCTGCTTAGGATTCTCTCCCTCTCTCTCTCTGCCCCTCCCTTTCTCTTTCCCTCAAAAATAAGTAAACATTTCACAACTACGTGGATGGAACTAGAGGGTATTATGCTAAGTGAAATTAGTCAGAGAAAGACAAATATCATATGACTTCACTCATATGAGGACTTTAAGATACAAAACAGATGAACAGAAGGGAAGGGAAGCAAAAATAATATAAAAACAGGGAGGGGGACAAAACATAAGAGACTCTTATGGAGAACAAACAGAGGGTTACTGGTGGGGTTGTGGGAGGGGGGATGAGCTAAATGGGTAAGGGGCATTAAAGAATCTACTCCTGAAACCATTGTTGCACTATATGCTAACTAACTTGGATGTAAATTAAAAAATAAAATAAAATTTAAAAGTAAATAAAATAAATAAACAAACAAACAAACAAACCTTAAAAAAATAATAATAGGGGCACCTGGGTGGCTCAATCAGCTAAAGCATCTGACTTCGGCTCAGGTCATGATCTCGTAGTCTGTGGGTTTGAGTCCTGCATCAGGCTCTGTGCTGACAGCTCAGAGTCTGGAGTCTGCTTTGGATTCTATGTCTCCCTCGCTCTCTGCCCCTCCCCCACTCACGTTCTGTCTCTCTCTCTCTCTCTCTCTCTCTCCCTCTCTCTCAAAAAGAAACATTAAAAAAATTTAAAAATAGTAAGTAAATAAAAAGAAGAAGGCATCTCCATCAGAGAAAGCACCAAAGCTAACCTTAGAAGTCTCAGGAGAGTTGAAAAGGCAATAATAACACAATGAAGACATACAGAAGGTTTAAATGATATCTTAAAAAAAACTTATACTCACTAGCACACATGAAAAATGTCTGATACCTGCAGGAATAAGTTCCTCTACTTGGCAATAAAATATTTCCCTAAGATCATGAATCTCAATAAAAATGACTCTGAGGTCTCTATTAAAATAAGCCTCCGGAACTATGAATAACACAGGTACAAGGTTATTCACTGCAACATTATTTACAAGAGAAAAAAAAATAATAACCCACATGTCCACCAATAGGGACCTGATTGAAAAAAATGATGGCCTATCCATCCATCCAATGAAAACTATGCAACTGTGTAAGAGTATGAAGATGTCAAAACAAGGTGTATAATAATCTATACAGCATGTTATCATTTGTGTAAAAGAGAGTTTATGAGTGTGTTCCCATGCATTTGCTTGTTTTGCAAGAAGAAACAATGGAAAGATTAATTACAAACTAATGAAAATGGTTACTTATGGCAGTAAGGAGCAAACTGGGTAAGAGGGACTAGAAATTAAAAGTGAGACTTGTTTGATTATACCTTTTTATAAGGTCTTAACTTTTGAACTTTATATATTTTTAATAATAAAATTAAATTGAAAATGAAAAAAATGGTATGCCAGTCTAAGAAGCACAATATAGCAAGTCGTACAAAATTACAGCACCAACCACCTAATATTGACTATCGTTTTCAAAATTTCCCTGTCCTTGGGGATCTTAGAATTAGTTCAAGAGCTAAGACATTAATATATGAAAAGATACCACCCAAAGATGATGGTAAAAGCCACCAGAGTGATAAAAGAAGAGTTAAAACTTGATTTCGAATATGAGAAGGGAGAGACAACAGAGGACATTCCCTTGGAGGGAAGAATACAATAAATCTAGAAGAGTGAAGTGAGTTTCAGTAAGTAGAATAATGGGTACAGCTAGTCTCAGAATCTTTAGCAAACTATCTCCCTTTCCTATCCCATTATCTGACAGCACAGATATTTGTGAAGAATGCTGGTCCTTGACAACATGACACCATCAACTCCTTTGAAGACAGAACATGTTATACTCCTATATGACTCTAAAGTGCTTCCTTCTTGGATTTTGATACACAGCTGAACCTACATGAATAAAAGATTTAAAGGATATTTCCTAAGAGCCCTAAAGGTTGATTAAGGAGACAAACATTTTTAAAAGATACCTCTAATCCTCACAGCTAACATTTGTGAAACTGAGAACAGGATATTTTAAATTATTCAAGTCAATTTCAGTTTTTATTCTATAAAGAAACATTTCTGATCATTAAACTGATGATGTTAGACTTTAAAATCAGCTTTGTGGAGGTATAATTTACACTGAAGAAAATTCGCCCATTTTAAGTGTACAGTTTAATGAACTTTGACAAGTATAGATGCTCATCTATCACAAAAACAGGATAGAATCAGTAAGACTGATTTCACTTATAGGCTTTAAGTTTTTGAAGTGTTCCCTTTTAAAGTTTTGGAAATTACAAGGCAATGTTCTAAAAACACACTATATACCTGCCATTACTCATTTTACATAGTAGCTGGTACTTTAAGAACATTTAGTATTAAAATCTTAAACACATACATACCTACTCTTTTTTCTAAAAGGTTTCCTTGTTGTGCCAACTTGATCGCATGTATGTAGCCAAAGGAAGCATCATATCCAAGCATTTCACAATATATAAGTCTCACCATACACTCCTTCATCATTCTCTGAAAAGCAAATATCCAGTAACTGCATAAACAAATAGAATGTTTTGGGTTTTTTTCATTATGTTGCAACCATTTCACAGAGGAATCCTTTAATCCTAGCACTGAAGAAATAACATACACATATATAATAAATTAATAACCTGAAGTCAAACTTTATAAATAGAAGTTGCTCCAAAACTTAGCTTACCAACAGTACTGATTTTAGTAAAATTATTTCAACATTTTGTTAGTGGCAACATCAAAAAATAAATCAACTGTATCTATTTCTAATTCTAGGTGTACCTGTGAAAAATTTAGTTACAATGGGAGACACCTGGTCCTCAGACAAAATTTCACCCATAGTAATATGACTTGGCTTCTAGAACAGAGCACATCATTTTAATACACTTTGTCAAATGAAGACATCCATAAAATTCCCATAAGTTGGTAATAATTTGTAAAGAAAATAATTTTCATATTTGAAAACCAAATTGCACCTGAACTTTTTTCAGAATTATTTTGCTGTACATAATATGCAACAGTTTGTTTTATAGGCATTGTTTTCTTCTTCTTTTTTTAATGTTTGTTTACTTTTTGAGAGAGGGAGAGAGAGAGAGAGAGAGAGCGAGCAAGCAGGGTAAGCACAGAGAGGGAGACACAGAATCCGAAGCAGGCTCCAGATTCCCAGCTGTCAGAAGAGTCTGATGTGGGGCTCGAACCCATGGACCATGAGATCATGACCTGAGCTGAAGTCAGCCGCTCAATCGACTGAGTCACCCAGGCACCCGTAAAGGCATTCTTTCTAAACAATTCTCAATTAGGAACTGAAGGGTATGGTATCATTAATGGTATAGCATTTCTAATTATTTAATTTTTTAACTGGGTCTTTCAATATTTACAACACAAGCTAAAAAGCTGTTTTAGGAGATTCTATAAATGTGTTTTATAATATAATAATTTTTGCATTCTCAATATTTATAGCAAATTTTAATCATAAATAAAAAATAGAAATAAAATGTGTTTCATAATAAGCTCACAGACTATTTTAATAACTAAAAATCTTATTAGGTAAATACCCATTTATCTTATTAGGGTTGGTATATTACAAGGTTATTAAATCACAAAATACTTAGAAAACAGTAACATATTTTAAGGTAAGGACATTAATATTCAATATTTCATTCATATTTTATATATGAATATCGTATTTATATATTTAAATATGAAGAGCTTTATTTTTTTATTTTATTTTATTTTATTTTATTTTATTTTATTTTATTTTATTTT
>NW_026057582.1:91937499-92143756 GCF_023721935.1 Panthera uncia | reverse complement strand
TTATTTTATTTTATTTTATTTTATTTTATTTTATTTTATTTTATTTTTAATGAAGAGTTTTAAAAGAAACCATGGGAAAATCCTTGGAGAATAAGATTTAATTCAGGTCACTTGTGTTTAAGTAATAAAAGTCAAATTTATTAGTGTATTAAGACTACTAAACACTGAAAAAATAAGCTTAAAAGATACTGTAAGTTCCTTTCAAAGGCTTCCACATCAATTAGGAGCAGAAGTGTTCATCTAATCCATAAGTATCATCCCTGGTTTTGTAACATTTTATTTCACAGTCTTTCAAAGGTCATCATGAGCTCTATTTAATTAAAATTGTATTGCATACCTTATTATTCTCTTAGTTTTGGAGAAGAAAATCCATTCCTCAATAAAGAATTTTTTTTTTTTTTTCACAATTTCTCTACACAGAGCATCTCAGAGACAGACTACAAAACATGCCCAGAGCTGGACGGCCATAATTATTATAAAGTCTTCCTTCAAAAGTCTGGCTCCCTAACTTCTACCTATTTATCTTATTTTTGTGCATACGAGGTGTGCCAATTACAGAAAATGGAAATCAAACTAAGTAAAAGGAGAGAAACCGTTCCTGCTTAACGTTTACTAACAAGTATCATGAATAAAAATCACAATGACTTCTTACATATACACACATAAAGATCTATACACCCACATATATACATTTACACACATAAATACATCAGATTAATGTGCTTTGAGTTTCATTTGTCCACATATTACCATGATCATAAAAGGAAATACATACATTCTCTTAGACTTTAAAGTGTTATTCATGTACGTGATCATGTGTTCATGCAAAATATCACCACAATATTTTTATTAGAAGAGAAGGATACTCCCACAGTGACTTACACACAGAAAGCACTCACTAAATATTTGCTGAATAATGTTACCTGGAAAAAATCTCATTATATGAAACCGCATGAAAATTAAAAGAAAACAAAACAAAACAAAAAAAAACCTATTAGGTCTTAATCTATGTAGGGACAGAGACCTGAATATAGGGGCTACTCATTACTAGCTGCTGAATGAATGCTGTTTGAAAAATCAAAGCATATGGAACTGAAGTTTTAAAAAAGACTGGAATCTGATTTAGCTGTCATGCAATATACTGTTTCATAGCAAGAAAGCCATTTTTCTACTTTGTTCACCTATATTCCAAGATGTATAGTAGTAAAATAAGAGATCTATAATATACCAACTAAGGACTGAAAATATTACTTTAAATGATATATGGTAACCTTTTCTCAGTGTACAACATTAACACATTAAGATCAGTACTGGGGTCCATGAGTATTGCCACATTTATGTAATTACCATCATGTTGGCATTGAACTGGCATCCGTCAAGCAAGTCTTACTCAGGTACAGACAGTCAATAATAAAAAGTTCAAGCTAATGTCTGACTTGCTACCATCCCATAACCGATTGTGACTATGATAAATTACATTTTAGCAACTTACCAATGAGATGCCACGATAGGGTCCACAGTGGACCAGGTTTCAAATATAAAATGTGCTGGTACCGACTATGCAAACTTACCAGTGTTGTAGTAGGAGCAGAAACAGTTGCTTTCAGATTACTCAGTTCCTGCTGGATTAGTTTCTCTTCCTCCTGAAAAAGTGAAAGTATTTAAATGCATGAATAACTGGCTTTTTAAACTGTAACAATATTTTTTTAAAGGAAAAATATAATTTATAATACTTGCACTAAAAAATAAACATTATGTTAAAGTACAATTACATGTGCTTAAAATTTGCCTACAGGCATTTCTCCAAACCTTGGAATCATTCCTAGAAAGAATAATCCACCATCTCTCTTTCCTTCACTTAATTACTGTCTCCTTAAGGACAGTTTAGCAAAAAAAGTTTGGTTTGGTTTGGTTTGAATTAAAGTTAGAGAGAAAGAATAAAAGAAAATGTTCATGTACTGGCCCAGGATAAGGTTCTCACGCCTTCCCTTTAAAAGTAAAAAGTCTTGGGGTGCCTGGGTGGCTCAGTCAGTGGAGCATGCGACTCTTGATCTTGGAGTTCTGAGTTCGAGCCCCACGCTGAGTGTAGAGATAACTTAAAAATTAAAAATCTTGGGGCACCTGGGTGACTCACTCAGTTGAGTGTCCAACTCTTGATTTCAGCTCAGGTCATGGTCTCAGGGTCATGGGATCAAGCCCCATGTCAGGCTCCATGCTGAGCTTGGAGCCTGCTTAAGATGCTCTCTCTCTCCCTCTACCCCCTTCCCCTGCTCACTCACTCTCTGTCTAAAATAAGAAAAAAAAAATGTTTAAAATAAATAAATAAATAAATAAATAAATAAATAATCTTAGTAAATAAAAGTCAGTCTTCATAGAATCGAGAAATAGGGCAAGAATGCAGAAACAGAAATCGGTTTTTTTCCCCTAAAATATCCTTCCCTATTCTTTTCTCCTTATTCCTCACATCCTTTCCCTCACTTCCCATCTCTGTCTCTCACACACACAATAAATGCACCAATGTGATCATTTCTACTGTCTGCACTGTATTTCATCTCCTTAGCACACTTGAGTATCAGCCCCATTTCTGGCTAATATACCACTAACTTTAAATCACACAATGAATTAGTAGATATCCATTAGGTGGTTAATCAAGAACTACTAGTGAAGTACTGCCACATTAAGAGATTAACTTAAGCTTGAGATTAACTCAGTTTGCCCTTAGTGCTTATGAACAGTTTCAAACTGCAATTTAAGACCAAAAATAGGGGTGCTTGGGTGACTCAGCTGGTTAAGCGTCCAACTCTTGATTTTGCCTCAGGTCATGATCTCAGTTAGTTCATGAAATCGAGCCCCACGTCAGGCTCCGTGCAAAGCACAGAGCCTGTTTGGGATTCTCTTTCTCCCTCTCTGTCTCTCCCCTCTCCCACTCATGTGCTCTCTCTCTTTCAAAATAAATAAATAAACTTTAAAAAATAAAATATTTTTTAAAAGACCAAAAATATTTTTTTAGATTTCACTCAGAATCTCACAGAAATTAGTAAAAGACAACATGTTAAAACAATAATAAGTCCATAAATAATGATTTCTGAATGTGAAGCAGAAATACAGCATCCAGTAGAGTATCATCTAGTTCGGTTTAAACAGAATGTTTTAAATCCTCAGAGCGCTTTGAATAAAATCTTTCTGTCTTCGTCATTTCCTCTCCCCCAGCACTTATACGTCATTGTATATTGCTTATACTTGTCTTTTTTTTAATTTTTTAAATTTATTTTGAGAGAGATAGAGCACGCACGCGCAAGCACACAAGCGTGCGCAAGAGTGAGGGAGGGGCAGAGAGAGAGGGAGAGAGAGAATCCCAAGCAGGCTCCAGGCTGTCTGATGCTTAACCAACTGAGCCACCCAGGCACCCCTTATTTCTATTTATCTTAAGCCCCAAATGAATGATCAATTCCTTGGGGAAAAGAAAATCTGTTTTACTCTTTTTCCTCAATGTCTAACACATAACCTCTCCCACAAATATCTTTTGAACAAATTACGGCATAATACACAATCTTTTTTAAATATATAAATTCCTTGAAACTTGCAATCCGTATCTAACACAATCCGTTCGACTACCAAAAGTCTGTGGAAACTTAATACCTTCTATTATAACTGCTCATTTTCAAAGCCCAACTGAGGCTGAGACAATAAATTTGACACTGAGAGAGAATTATGCTTTTTCTCTGCCCACCCCGTAGGTCTAATCTAAGAACCTCAAGCTCCCCAAAAATATTCAACGACCGGTTCAGATGGCAGGGCTGTTCCGGAGTGTGACGTCCAGCAGTTGAAATAACTGGAGGAAAGAACCTGTAAAGAAACTTTGTAGAAGGTAAATAATGTTGACACTTCCATCGTACTTGGTATTTTCACTCGCTTGATGTCTCATTTAATTCTCGAAACAACCTATGAAATACGTATTGGTACTTTTCCACTTCAACGTTCGGGAAACACATGGAGTCTCAAAGATTAAAGAGATCTGCTCCAGGTAATAATGACTCAGTGTGAGGATCCACTGTGGAAACTCGGCCTCCCCGCTGTCAGTCCCGGAAGGAAAACCACGCTTCTAGACAGACGCAGGGACGGACTGACACAGCAGTCCATAAGCCCGGCCGGAGGGCCAGCCCTGAGGGCTCCCGCCCGACTAGGGCCTCCCAGTGCCGGGGCCTCCCCCGGCTCCCCCGACCTCCCGGCCCGGCAAGTACGTACGTGCTTGGAGGTTAGCGCGGTGATGCCGCGGACGAGGTTGCCCAGCCGCGAGGAGAAGGACGCCTTGACTCCCGCTGGCCCGCCAACCGACTGGTTCTGCAAGAAGAGTCCCGGCAGCGCCGTCAGCGTCTTCTCCACTATGTCGCTCATCGCCGCCGCCGCCGCCACCAGCCGCGATCTGGTTGCCGCCCGGCTTCATGCCCGGCCCCTACCCAGCCTCCAGCCCGGCCTCCGTAGATACTTCCTGTTTGTTTGAAAAAGAAATCTTTATTCGCGTCCAGAATGGACAAGTACAGTGTCGTTCCCGACTGAGGCCGCCAGAGGGCGCGACAGTCCGCTGGGAGAAGCGGCTCTCCCAACTTGCGCGAGGAGAGTGACGTCCAGGGGAGGAATTGAAGGACCGGATGGTCCGGTTTCGATGGCAACCCCGGGGTCTCACCCCTGGGTCCTCTTGAGGTAGCCGCTGGGGCTGGTCCCCCTCAAGCTTCATCCTGCAAGGTCTCCCTTTTCCCTTTAGCTGCCTCCCCGCCGCGCGAGACCGCGTCGGGAGGTGCACATTCCTTTCCCCCATTCGGCCTGCGCTCCCCCTCTGCGGGACCGCGGGCAGTAGGCCCACCTCCCTGCACCGCAGCCCGAGCGGCGGGACGGCGCGGGCCCCGGCCCTGACAGTGCTGGTGGTGTCGAATGACGGGCCACTGTCCTGCGCATTGCTTCCGCCGGGGTCTCGCGGTCACTGCCGCTTCCCTTTCACCCCTCTTCACCGCGGATGTGGGGAGACAGCCAGGGAGGGCAAGTGGTCGCGCGGCCACCCCCGCCTCCGACCGAGTCCAACTCCGCAGTCCCAGCTGGAGGGTCTCTCTCCTGGAGCGGCCTCCCCTGGCCGGACAGACAAGGATGAGTGTTCCTGCCCTACCCTGTCACAACCTTCCGTTCATTTTCATTTGACAACTCATCACGGTTCTTACTACATAAATATCTCCGCATGGAGCGGGTATTTTAGCTATTGACGTTACCCCAGTTTCTACCTAGAGCACAATCTAGTACGGTGGTTCTCAAAATGTGCTCTGGTGTCTTCTGAGGGTCTCTGACCCCCTTACAAGAGATCCACGAAGTCAAACTATATGCCCAATATTATTTAAAAGTTGTTTTATGTTTTAGCTCTCATCCTCTAGGGAGTATACAGAGAAGTTTTTAAGAGGATAGTTGACTTAAAAGCTCTGTTGACTGGTGAAATGTGTGCTTGAGTACTCCTCTGTTTTCTAGAATCTTCTAAGGTGTAGGGTATAAATATGTGCGTTTTCAGAGATTAACTCAGTTTGTCCTTAGAGCATCCAGTGTGTTCTTACAAGCTATCGTCCTTTATACTTAATTTCTGTAACCTCATCAATCGTCCTATAAATGGCTTTTTGAAAACCCTAAATTGTCCTTGTACCTATGTGGAAACACACAAAAAAAGTTTATTTTGTCAGGGAGCCTAGGTGGCTCAGTTGGTTGAGCACCAGACTCTTGATTTTTGGCTCAGGTCATGATCCCAGGATAGTGGGTTGAAACCCCATGTCAGGCTCTGCTCTGAGTGGGGCGCCTAATTAAGATTCTCTCCCTCTGCCCCTCCTCCCTGCTCTCTATCTCAAAAAAAAAAAAAAAAAAAAAAAAAAAAAAAAAAAAAAAAGTTCATTTTGGAGACTTTTTTTGCAATAGTTTTTAATTTATTGAAAAATACTCTAAATGTTTAAATTTTATTTAAAACTTATTCTTTGAAAATTTAATATTCTAAATTAAAATTTTGTTTATACCCTTTTTTTACTTTAGGTTCTCTCATTGGCTTACAAAAGGGAGATTAGAAGACTTGCTTTTTCAACCTTCCCACATCTAAAGATGCTGAAAAAGATGATACTGACATCAATATCAAAGCATTCTCTGACTCAGGTAAAGGGAAGAATCTGGGTGAAACTGTAAATAAGAAAAGAAAAGGCAAAATTGAATATTTCAAACATGGTAGGCTCTTTAAAAGCCCAGGAGTTTTTGTTACCACTTTTCAAACCAGAAATGAAAAACCCCCTGACGCATCTTACAGGTTAAATTATCGTATTGCATTGGCTGAAAAGGTGCATGTAGTAACTGAGAAACTAAGAAAGCCTGTACATTACTGAGGAAATGCCTGCTAGGTGAAAAATCAGTCAAAGAAATCATGGCCAAGCTACTTTGCAAAAATGCAGTAGCTCACCAAATTAGAACTTGAGCTGCAGACATCAAGACTGAGGTAACATCTCATCTGCAGAATGGCAGTGCCTTTCAGATGGGCAAAAATGATAGAATTATAGATGTAGCTAGACTTACTGCTTTGCGTGTATATATCCAGTGTCAGCACCAACTAACACTTGAAGATCTTTTATATGAATGCTTAGCAGCAAACAGAAGTGGTGCTAAAATAGAGCATTGACTCATTTTTAAAATCTCATAGTTTATCCTGGAACAACTGTGCTGATATTTGCACTAATAGTATAAAAATAGTACTGGGCAAAACTGCTGGCGCCTTGGTGCAAATCAAGGCAGAGGCTCCAAATTGTCCTCTTCACCACCACATGCTCACAATGGGGGACGAGGGGCAGCCAGTTTACCTCAGACTATCTTTAATGAAGCAGTAAGAGTTCTTAATTTTATTAAAGCTCAACCTTTCAGTACATTTCTTTTAAATATTGTATGTGACATTTGGGTGAGCTCATGCTCCACTTCTCGTGAGCTCCAGCCCCGCTTCGGGTAAAAACAGGAGCCTCGGGTGAGTCCCAATTCTCTCTCTCCTTCCCTCTCTGCCCCTCACTCACTTGCATCCTCGCTCTCTCTCTCTAAAATATGTGTGTGTGTGTGTGTGTGTATTGTGTGTGACAAAATTAGAAGTGCACATAAAACAGTTCTGATGCACAGCCACAGTTTCTCAAGGAAAAGCACTTGCGCACTTATTTGACTTGAAAGCTGAACCAGCCACTTTTCCTCATGTACTGACAAACAATGGTTTTCTTGCAAATGAACAGCAAGTCTGTAAGTTCAAAGAAAATAACGGAATTTTTTGCCACTGATAAAATTCAAGCTTTCACCTGAAAATTAGAATTTTCAAAACTGTGTTTCTGTACCAGGAGTTTGTTAATTTCCCAATATGCAAGAACTGTTCTGATAAGATTGGTGGTGATATTAATGAATGTTATTTTTTGATCATGTATAATTAAATGTGTTAAGATTTGGAAGATCTGTTTAACTCAACCAATATCTTCCAAATGATCAATGCGTGATGTTATAAAATTATGAACCCATTTAAAGTGCATATATCCCAATGATTTTAATGTAGCCCAGTGAGAAAAGTTCACTGATATGTTTTCAAATTCCACAATTGTAACAAACCTTTAAGAAACTACTTCTTGTTGAGTTTTGGTGTTGTGCTAAAGAATAATATCCACAATTATTTGAAAAGGCTATTAAAAAACTCTCTTTTGGGGCACATGGGTGGCTCAGTCGGTTGAGCATCTGGCTCTTGATTTCGGCTCAGGTCACAATGCCAGAGTTGTAGGATCAAGCCCTGTGTTGGGCTCTACACTGAGCGTGGAGCCTACTTGAGAGTGTCACTCTCTCTCTCTCTCTCTCTCTCTCTCTCTCTCTCTCCCTCCCTCCCTCTCTCTCCCTCTCTCTCCCTCTCTCTCTCTCTCCCCCCTTTTGTTTCTCTCCCCCTCTCATGTACTCTGTCTAAAATAAAATTAAAATTAAAAAACAAATTTAATACTCTTTTTTCCCCAAGCCGCATATTTGTGTGAGACCAGATTTTCTTCATAAACATCAAACAAAATAACAACCTGTTGTAGGCTGACAGTCGCTCCCAAGAATACATCCACATCCTAATCCTCAGAACTGGTAAATGTTATATAGTGAAACGTGTGCAGGCATGATTAGGTTAAAGATCTTGAGATAAAGAGATTACCCTGGATTATCCCAGTGAGGCCTAAATGCCTTCACAAATGTCTTATCAGAGAGAAGCACAGGGAGATTATAATTCCAGCACATACAAAAGAGCAGTTGAAGCAAAGATAGGGGAAGAGATTGGAAAGAAGCAGCCATAAATTAAGGAATGCTAGCAACCACCAGCATCTGCCAGAGGCAAGGAGAGAATTTTCCTCTAGAGCCTCCAGAGGGAGCACTTCCCTGCCCACACCTTAATTTCGGTCCAGTGAAACTGATGTTGAATTTCTGGCTCCAGAACTGTAAAAGAATTACATTTCTGTTGTTTTGAGCAACTGGATTTGTGGTAATTTATTAGAACAGCCCCAGGAAATGAATACAAACCCTGAAACAACAGATTAAATAAAGAACCCGGCATGAGAATCCAGCTGTTTTATGTTAAGCCTGACAGTAAAGAGATTTGCAAAATTGTGAAACAGTGCCACTCCTGTCACTAATTTTTGTTGTTGTTGTTGTTTTGAATATATAGATGTTTGTCATTCTTAAAAAAATGTTTTTAACATATAATGGGTCCATTTTTTGCTAAAACTAATAGCTTAAAATTTTGTTTTACCTTTTAATTTAGTAAATATCTATAGATATAACCCATATAAACAAAAGCTTTTGGAGGTCCTTGACAACTTTCAAGCATGTTAAGAGGTCCTAAGATAAAAAATTTTGAAAACTCCCTAGTACATGGTAGGTACTCAATTATTTCTGAAGTAATTATTATATTTATTATTCAGTCGCATCAATTGATATAGGAGTGTAGGCCAATGAACAGCAAAAGAGTTTAGGGGTAGGATGAATGGTTGTAAGAGAAGAAGACAGAAGAATCCTTAGAAAAGAGAAAATTTGATAAAAAGACAAAATTATCTCCTACTGACCGGATTCTGAAGGAAAAGTTGCTGGAGCAACTTCCAGAGCTTTCTATCCAGTGTGTGACCCAGGCACAAAGATCATTGAATCCCCACCAATTCCTACCATTCCTTCTCTAGGTTCCACCTTGCAAAGCTAAAAATTTACAACAGAGGTGAGAAACAAACATCAAAAGCCTGGAAGTGAAATTCCTGTTAGGAAAAGCTGTAGAAGTATATAGCAGGACTTAAGATTTAGAATTATATGATGTGGGAATTGGAAGAAACTTTGGATGTCATCCACACATCCAATCACCTAATATTACAGAAAAGGATACTGATACTTAGGCTGTGGAAGCCACTTGGCCAAAGTCACACAACCCTAGAGGTAGAACTGAAATTGCAGCCCTAAATACGGACTTTGAGCTTGGAGCATGTTCCCCATACTTTCATGGCATTCACAGTGAAGAGGTCGCCTGTGGCTTCCTACTCTGAGACCCTGGCTCCAAGTCCTGCCATGAAATGAAAGGGGTATGGATGTTCTCTTTTAAACATGTAATTTTAGACTGTCCATTTTTTCTGTAAATATGGGCTCTTTCTCCTTTTCCTATCTCTACCTCTGTCCCAGGTAATTTCACTCAGAATGACAGGGACCGAACCTATTAAATTAAACCCTCTAGAACTGGATTTCCTCTGTCTCTCCTTTTAGTCAGGGAGGAAGGTGGCTGTCATTGAGCTGAAAATAGGGCCGGGAGGTGACTCAGTACATTTTAAGGAGGTACAGTGGTCCTAAGACTGCAGTGGGGCAAACTAGCTTATGCCTCACAAGAATATCAGCAGCCCCACCACAAACTTTCCAAGCAGGACTATCTCACCTGGAAATATATGGAGATGTGTGAAAGGGTAATAAATGTGGTGGTTTTTTGTTTTTTGAAGGGGTAATAAAATTTTTTCTTCTGCGTTTCTTCAGCTTCCTTTTTAAAAACTTTTATTTTGAAAAAAAAATTTCAAAAAAAAAAAAAAAAAAGGGGGGCGCCTGGGTGGCTCAGTCGGTTAAGCGTCGGACTTCGACTCAGGTCACGGTCTCGCGGTCCGTGAGTTCAAGCCCCATGTCAGGCTCTGGGCTGATGGCTCGGAGCCTGGAGCCTGCTTCCGATTCTGTGTCTCCCTCTCTCTCTGCCCCCCACCCCGCCCCCGTTCATGCTCTGTCTCTCTCTGTCTCAAAAATAAATAAACGTTAAAAAAAAATTTAAAAAAACTTTTATTTTTAATAGACATTAAATTCCCTCCATTCAAAGCTCAAAATGTACAAAACGTTATGCTGAGCAAAATCTTTTGCCCCTCCCATCCCCCAGCTGCCCCCTTCCCTTCCCTAGAAACAACTGATACCATCTATTTCTTCAGAAATATTTGATATATAAATATTAGCTTTCACTTTAAAAGCCTTAGATTCCACCCCATACCCACAGAGAATTCAACCCACTTCTTCTCAAGATGTATCTCTAGGGAATCATTCTTTCGGGTAACATTTTCCCAAAAATTTCTGCCTTCATTTGATGACACTATTCAAGACAAACAACAGTTGTTCATGCTCACTTACTGCAAGGTTGTCATGCTGTCCTGGGAATGAGCCTGGGAACCACATGAAAGGGGAGTTACAAGGACACACAAATATCCTTGCCTCCAAGGATCTCACCTGTACGAGACTCTCCCCTAGGTTCCCAGGCATGTACCCTATTCCCAACCCCAACTTCTAAACTCCATTTAGCTTTCTTCATCCCTTTGCTCTTGAGTTTAACATTTGGCATTGTTTTCCCTGAAAAGCCCTTGTCAGCCCTCCCAATAATTCTGATTTCCCACTCTAGCTAAATTGCCTCCATTTACCCCTAATAACATGGTTAATTCACCCCCATTTGCTCCATTTCCCCTGCCACCATTTCTGTCCTGGATTATTATAAAACTCTTCTAATTAATCACCCACTATCACCGATTTCCTTTCCTTTCAGCCAACCCTTTAGAGAGAGCTTTCTATCTCAGAAATCTGATCATGTTTTTCTCAGTTCAGACTAGTCTGATGGATAAAATGCAAACTCCTTACCAGGGGGATGTAGGCCTTGATAGCTTTCTCATTGCCCACCTCTCTAGCCTTTTCTCCTACTAGGCTCAGGTTAGCATTTTTTGTTTTAGCGATATCAAGCAGCCAACAGTTCCCTGAATATGCCACACTTTTAACCCCTTTGTTTTTGCACATGCTGACTGCCTAGAATATCCTTCTGCTCTTAACTAGAAAATTTATATTTTTCCTTTAAAACAGAACTCATGCAGTCACCTTCCCCATGAAGCCTTCCCTGCTCCATGTTTATACAACCTCTACTAAAATTGAATTGAAATGATCTATTTATATGTCTCTCTCCTCTGTTAGAACCAAACCCTCAGGAATAGGAGCATGTTTTTCTTATTCTTGATTCTAGCACAGAATCTATATTTGTTGTCATGGAAAGATTGATATGAGTGAAGAAAACAGGTTATAAAACATGTGTATGTGGCTTGAGTCTGTCTTTGCCAAAATACATATCAATCTCACATTTATCACAATTTGTAAATATGAAATTATTTACCAGATTTACTTAGTGTCTTTCTCCCTCACTAGACTGAATGCTTCTTGAGACCAAGGATCAAGTGTTCACTGCCATTTGCCCAGCACCTGGCACAATGCCTGACACTTAGTAAGCACTCATTTTACATTTCATAAATGAAGAGTGTGTGGGAGGGAAGGGTAAACATAGAAAAATATCTGAACACATAAATACCTAAATGTTAAAGGTGATTGCCTAGGATGGTCAAATTATGATTACTCTGTATGTTTTTCTTCATACTTTGTGCTATTTACTGAATTTTTTAAAATGATAACATTAATTTTATAATCATAAGGAAAATTAAAACCATTTTAGGAAAGAAGCAAGGTACTAGGAACTCAGAGGTCCATTCAGGTCCCAACTGAACCTTCTCTGCCAGGGTAGATTAAGTGGGTTTGGGGCTGCCTGAGTAGCTCAGTTGGTTAGGCATCCAACTGTTGGTTTCGGCTCAGGTCATGATCTCACTGTTCGTGGGCTTGAGTTCCACATAGGGCTCTCTGCTAGCAGTGCAGAGCCTGCTTGGAATTATCTCTCTCCCCCTCTCTCTCTCTGCCCTTCCCCTGCTTGCTGTCTGTCTCTCTCTTTCAACATAAAAAAATAAACATAAAAAATTTTTTAAAAATTAAATAAAATAAGTGGGTTTGCCTCAGAGATAGAACTAATGGAAGCTGAAAGTGTCAGGGATTAAAGCAGGACCAGAGAAAGATTTATTAGGAGAAAAGGGTGCTGGGAGAACATCTGGTTATTTGTTCCCCACTACTGACAATGATCTGTGGGAATATAAAGAAGTACCCATTGATGACCATCTCTTAAAGTCTAAACAGTTCATTTGTCCCAGAATTTACCATTGTTTCTTAACTTATTAATAGATACTCATCGTAAAAGATATTCTGTGGCTAAATTAATTGGAAAATGCTGCATACTTGTACTCTACTCCACAGCCCTGCTCTTAGAGATGTGCAAGGTATCTTGGCATATTCATGACCCTGTGAAGTCCTATAATAAAGAATCCTATTTAATTTTATTTAACTCAACATTTCCCAAACATTTGTAAAATATGAAACAGATTTTTTAGCAAACAACAATCTAGCATCTTATAGATAACTGCTTGATAAACACAATTTTATGTAACATAAAAATGGATTTCAGGGCAGGACTTCTCACATGATGAAGAAAGGAGATAAGCAAATCCTCTCTATGGAAAACAAGTATACAGCAAAATTATCAAAAATATCCATTCCAGTGTTTTAGAAATCACTCAGAAGCACACAACAAATTGAAAAGTATCAATTCATTAAAAAGTACCACACATCAGATAAGAATGGAGGGTTCTAGGTTGTTTTTCCCTGAGGCTACTCCTCCAGGCCCCTCTGCCCAGTAAGTTTGATTGGTACTGTGATCTATCCGGGTGGAGCAAGTCATGAAAACTTACACCTTCCTTGCTGGAGGGAACTCATTTAATTTGGAGACAAATGTGAAAAATCCAGTGGCATCTGCCAACCTGAGGCTACAGTCCTGACTAGGGTAAGCAATGGATCAAAGACTAGCCAATAATTTAAAAAAGAGATCAGGAAATAGACAGTCCTAGATAGTGGCTCTCCATCCATCACTGGCCAACCCGAGGCTGCGTGTACGCACCAAGTAGACACAAGGCCTGTTGGAAAGTAAAAGTCAGGCAGATGTGAAAACTGCCTAAAATGTGAAAGTTCTCTCCAAACCACACACGTATCGAATAGCAAGGAATGGAAGTCTTACTGACTCTGTGGTTTGAGCACAACCTCTGATCAATCCTTGCCTGACCACCAAGCTGTGCAGATCCAGGATGACCCCTAAAAATCCAGAGATATCATGAGCACACAAGGTGAGGGAGACATCCATAGGTTTAGTCCAGGCAAGGCGCTAAACAAACAAAGAAAAAAACAGCAACAACTATCACTAGGGGTAGAAATCAGAAACAAGATTTCCTACAGAATTTTATCTAATATGTCCAGCTTTCCTGGAGGCCTCAAATCCCAACTTCAAGTTATATTACAAAGCCGTAGTGATCAAAACAGTAGGGTACTGACACAAAAATAGGCACATAGGTCAATGGAACCGAATAGAAAACCCAGAAATGAACCTACAACTACATGGTCAGTTAATCTTCAACAAAGTGGAAAAGAACATCCAATGGGAAAAAGACAGTCTCTTCAACAAATGGTGTTGGGAAAAACTGGACAGCAACATGCAAAAGAATGAAACTGGATCACTTTCTTACATCATACACAAAAATAAGCTCAAAATGGATTAAATACCTAAATATGAGACCTGAAACCATTAAAATCATAGAGAACACAGGCAGCAACATTTTTTACATCAATAGTAGCAACTTCTTACTAGCAACTTCTTACTTCATCAAAATAAAAACCTTCTGCACAGCAAAGAAAACAAAACATCAATAAAACTGAAAGGCAACCTATGGAACGGGAGAAGATATTTGCAAACGACATATCTGATAAAGGGTTAGTGTCCGAAATCTATAAAGAACTTCTAAAACTCAATACCCAAAAAATGAATAATCCAATTTAAAAATGGACAGGAGACCTGAATAAACATTTTTCCAAATAAGACATACAGATGGCAAATAGACACATGAAAAGATGCTCAACATCACTCATCAACAGGGAAATACAAACCAAAACTACAATGAGATATCACCTAACATCTGTCAGAATGGCCAAAATCAGGGTGCCTGAGTGCCTCATTGGTTAAACGTCCGACTTCAGCTCAGGTCAAGATCTCACAGTTCATGGGTTTGAGCCTCGTGTCTGGCTCTGGACTGACAGATCAGAACCTGGGGCCTGCTTCAGATTCTGTGTCTCCTTCTCTCTCTGACTCTCCCTCACTTGTGCTCTCTCTTTCTCTCTCTCAAAAATAAATAGATAAACTTAAAAAAAATGCCTAAAATCAGCAACACAAGAAAAAACAGGTGTTGGCAAGGATGTAAAGAAAGGGGAACCCTCCTGCACTGCTGGTGGAAATGCAAACTGGTGCAGCCACTCCGGAAAACAGTATGGAGGTTCCTCCAAAAGTTGCAAATAGAATCACCCTATGATCCAGCAATTGCACTACTAGGTATTTACCCAAAGAATACAAAAATACTAATACAAAGAGATACATGCACCCCAATGTTTATAGCAGCATATCTACAATAGCCAAAATATGGAAACAGCCCAAGTGTCCATCAACTCATGAATAGATAAAGAAGATGTGGTACTTATATACAGTGGAATATTACTGAGCCATAAAAAGAATGAAATCTTGCCATTTGCAATGACCTGAATGGAGCTAAAGAGTATTAGTATTATGCCAAGCAAAATAAGTCAGTCAGAGAGAAACAAATACTATATGATTTCAATCATAGGGGGAATTTAAGAAACAGAACAAACGAGGGGCACCTGGGTGACTGGTTAGGTGTCCAGCTTTGGCTCAGGTCATGATCTGGCAGTTTGTGAATTCAAGCCCCGTGTCAAGCTCTGTGCTGACAGCTTGGAGCCTGGAGCCTGCTTCAGATCCTCTGTCCCCTTCTCTCTCTGCCCATCTCCTACTCATGTTCACTAGCTCTCGCTCTCAAAAGTAAATAAACATTTTAAAATATTTGTTTAATAAGTTAAAAAAAAAAGAAATAAAACAAATGAGCAAAGAGAAAAAAGAGAGAGAGGCAAACCAAGAAACAGACTCTTAACTATAGAGAATAAAATGATGGCTACCACAGGGGAGGTGGGTGGGGGGATGGCTGAAATAGGTGATGAGTATTAAGGAGTGCACTTATGATGAGCACCAGGTGTTGTATAGAAGTGTTGAATCACTAAATTGTATACCTGAAACTAATATTATATTGTATGTTAACTAACTGGAGTTTAAATTAAAACTTAAAAAAAACTAAATGTCCAGCTTTCAACAACAAAATTATGAAGTTTCAAAGAAGCAGGAAAGATGACTTATATTCAGGGGAAAGAAGAGTTAATAGAAACTGTCTCTGAGTGGGCCTACATGTTGGATTTAGCAAAGATTTCAAAGCAGTTATTATAAATATGTTCAAAGAACCCAAGGAAATCATGTTTAAATAATTAAAAGAATATATGACAACAGTGACTTAACAAATATATAATTCAATAAAAAGACATCATCTGTTTTTAAAAAGAGAACCAAATGTAAATTTTTTAATGTTTATTTATTAACATTAAAGACATTAGAGACAGAGACATTAGAGACATTAGAGACATTAGAGACAGAGACAGAATGAGCAGGGGAGGGACAGAGAGAAAGGGAGACACAGAATTCGAAGCAGGCTCCAGGCTCTGAGCTGTCAGCACAGAGCTCGACACGGGACTCGAACTCAGGACCTGAACCAAGAGATTATGACCTGAGCCAAAGTCAGACACTTAATGGACTAAGCCACCCCGGCACCCAATTTTCTTTCTTTCTTTTTTTAATGTTTATTTATTTTGAGAGAGAGAGAGAGAGAGAGAGAGCGAGCACACAAGCAGGGGAGGGTCAAAGAGAGAAGGAAAGAGAGAATCCCAAGCAGGCTCCTTGCTATCAGCTCAGAGCCCAACCTGGGGCTCGATCCCACAAACTGTGAAATCATGACCTGAGCTGAAACTAAGAGTTGGTGTTTAACTGACTGAGCCACCCAAGTATCCCTATGGTCAGTTGATTTTCAGTGAAGTATCCAAGATAGTTCAATGGAGAAAGGACAATCTTTTCAACAAATGATGCTGGTACAGTTTGATATCCATATGGGAAAAAAGTTAACGTAGACTTTTACATCACACCACCCCCCAAAAATTAACTCAAAAGGTCTCTTAGACCTAAATGTAAATGTAGTGTAGCCTTGGTGGTATAGTGGTGAGCATAGCTGCCTTCTAAATGTAAATGTAAAACTAAAAGTTCTAGAATAAAATATAAGATAAATTCTTCATGACCTTAGGCTAGGCAGAGTTCTTAAATATGACCTCAAAAGTGCAATCCACAAAAAATTGATAAACTGGACTTCATCAAAGTGACAACTTTTGGGCTTCAAAGAAAACTCTTAATAAGTTCAAAAGATAAGACATAGACTGAAAGAAAATACTTATAAGCTATATATCTGGTAAAGGAGTTGTATCCAAAATACACAGAGAACTCTTATAACTTAGTAATCAGAAGACTAACAATCTAATTTAAAAATGAGGAAATGCACATTTCACCAAAGAGAATATATGAACGGGTAACAAGTACTTGAAAAAACACTCAACATTATTAGTGACTAGGAGAATTCAAATTAAAACCACAAGAAGATACCATTACACACCCACTAGGGCCATAATCAAAGTATAGACAATACCAAGTGTTGAAGAAGATGTGGGAAACTCTTTATATATTGCTGGTGGGAATGTAAAATGGAAAAGCCACATTATAAAACAACTTGGTAGTTTTTTAAAAAGGTAAACAAATTTGCCATATGACCTAGAAACTCTACTAGGTATTTACCCAAGAGAAATGAAACTATATGTTCACACAAAGACTTGTACATAAATGTTCACAGAAGTTTGGTTTTTTGTTTGTTTTTTTTAAGGTCTTTTCATTTTTGAGAGACAGAGAGAGACAGAGCATGAGCAGGGGAGGGACAGAGAGAAAGGGAGACACCGAATCCAAAGCAGGCTCCAGGCTTTGAGCTGTCAGCACAGAGCCTGATGCGGAGCTTGAACTCACGAACTGTAGATCATGACCTGACCTGAAGTTGGATCCTTAACCAACTGAGCCACCTACATACCCCCATAGCAGTTTGTTTATTCATAATAACCAAAAGCTGGAAACAACGCAGATGTCCATCAACTGATGAATGGATAAACAAAACTAGTATGTCCATATAATGGACAATTTTTCAGCTGTAAAATGGAATGAAGCACTGATACATGCTACAACATGGATGAACCTTGATAACATTATGCCAACTGAAAGAAGCTTGTTATAAAGTGTACATTTATATGCTATGACCAGAAAAGGGAAATCTTCAGACAGAAATCAGATCAGTAGCCGCCCAAGATTGGAGGTGAAATTGAGGATTGGCTGCAAATACTTGTGAGGGAACTTCATGGGGTTTTGGAAGTGTTCTAAACCTAAACTGTAACAGTGATTGCATAGCACTGTAAATTTTTATTAAATCTGATTTTATTAAATCTGATTTTTATTAAATCATTGGCTGTACACTTACAACGGGTGAATATGATATGTAAATTATATTTCAATAAAACTATAAAATTGTTAAGTGAATTTTAGAAATGCTTGTCTGTTATTGATTGACAGTTTCTACAGGATCTTTCTGGGACTTAGTGACCAGAGATGCATGCAAAAGTAGAAAGAGAAAGAATTTGTTTAGAAAACTTAATACATTGATGAGGGTCTATAGAGGGTTACCAGAGAAAAATTTCAAGAGAGAAGGCTTAGGAGTGACCAGAAGTTGTTCAGGAAACTCTCCAGGCTGAGAGGCAAGGCCTAGAAAAGGAGACATGCTGGGTAGAGTTCTGGGGACTGCAATGGTGGGGATTTAGGCCACTTTAAAGAAAACAGTTCCACACTCATACGCAAGAGGGCACCAGAGGAGCAAGCCCCAGTTGTGACTGCAGATACTCCCAACCCCTGAAGGCAGGGCACTTTCCTGAGTTCGTTTCAAAACCGGACCCAGGTTCTTCAGAGAGCAGGACTCTCAATTTCCTTTTATTTTCTTTCTTGGGAGGAAGAGGGAATTTGCCTGAAGGTGGCTTCCTTTTAAGTCTGAAAATGTGGCAGGAAGAGCCAAGAGAGGCCCTGTGACTCTCTCCAGGGGAGAGGCAGCAGTTACAGCCAAAAGAAACTGCCCTAAGAGGAGCTTTTTCAGAATGACACATGCTATTTTCTTCCTCTCCCTCCGTGACTCAGATTCACATTTCACACAGACCTTTGCCTGTGTTTTCTTTCCTCTGCCTTGACTGCTAGCCAGCAGACTGTGTCCACAGTATTTTCCCACTCCTGCTCCCCAGTCTGAATCAGCCTGCTAAAAACTTAGCTGGAAGAGATCTGTTGTTTACAGGTAAACTCCTCTACAAGTACCTTTGCAATGAAAATCTCTATTTAAGAGAGTCCTCCACAGCGCAGCTTATATCTAACCTATTTCAAATCGTAGTCAATGAAACAAAATTCTAATCCATACCGTGTATTTGGACAGTCCAGTGGAGCTTACTTGTAAAAAGATTTGACCTATGATACTTTCTTTTCCCCAAAGAACTTGAGAAGTAAGTAGAGGCAAAAACAGAGCCCCTTCTGTAGTTAGAGAGTATTTTCCCACAGACACTTATTTTAAAACTCCAGTTCCCAGGAAATCTTCATAAAGACTTTTCCCAATAGTCTACCCGATCCTGGACAAGAAAGAGAGATAGGCTCTAGATTCGATAAGCAGGGATCTTCTCAAAAGGAAACCATGGGAACTTTCTCAAATTCAAGTGGGCCTTGGTCCAGAGCATTGTCAAAAATGATCAAGGGATCAGAAATGAATCTAGTTAAAGGAAACAAAGTAGCATATCAAAGAAATGAGAGTATATTGAGGCCTGAGGCCATACTAATCTACTAATGAAAGTCAAATCTTTAAAAAATACAATACCTAGATCATATGACAGAATTAATTACATCAATTCTTCTTCCATAGTGCTAAGAGCAAGATGTCCTCAAAGGGCATTATTACTAGGGGAAGCCATTTTCTCCCTCTCCCAGGTCCATAAAATAGAAACTTAAACTTCTTCAAAATTGCGGAGACCATTTGCCTTTCTTCTTGTCCCCTCCCAGTTCTCCCCAAAGAGGGAGTGACTTACCTGACTGGGGCCCTGGGGAAGGAACTGAGCATGCTCAGTGCACCCACCCCTGCCTCATCAGAAGGTCTAGAGTAGAGTATTGGGAAGTGCGGTTGTACACCCTGACATGTGACTCCTCCACTTTGGCCTCACCACCATCAAAGCTAACTCTTTTCTCTCAATATGTCTGATTCATGTGTCTGTTTCTCAAAAGGTTCTGAACCCAGAGGGGGCGAGAACCTCGAAATCAAGACTTTGAGTCGCCCTGCCACTGAAAAATTTGAAAAACAGTGAATAACGCAAAGAAATGGCTCTGGCATTTCTAAATTCAGCATAGGCCCTGAAGAAAGGGGTGAACTCCCCAGTCAAAAAGGGAGGCCACCTCTCCCAGAAAAGAGTGTAGCTTGAGGGCCTTGCATATGGGGCAGTGAGGGATGAACACATAGCTTCCCAAGAGCCTGTTGTTGGGAGACCAGCATCACTGCCGGATTCACTCATGTCTAAAGTGTGAAGTGGTGGCAAGAACCCCACATTAGGACCTAGAAAACTTGGGGTGAAATCCCAGCTCTTACCAAATGTGCAGCCTTTATCAATTTTGAGCCTCATTTGTTGCCTTACTTGTAAGTGAGCATAAATATCATCCCCGCCTATCCTGTAGGGTTGCTGTGAGAATCACATTACATCATGCATATGAATGTTACATGTACACTGGAAAGTAAAATAGAAATATAAGATAGTGTGAAAAAAAAATGGTGAGGAGAAGGTACTTGGAAGATATTTTGGGGTGGAAGAGCTGGATATTTTCTGTTTACTCCTCCAGATCCACTCTCCAATCTGATCCACATTCTGGAGGTTGAACTTTCTGAGCATCACTGGGCTCCCTCGCCTGCTGGCTGCTGGTTGAGTTTCATGGAGGGGGAGCTACAGAGAGAGGGCAGGAGGGCATGAGGCTGCCTGGATTAGACTCCCTGGTGTCTTCTCTGCTGGGTCTCTTCAGGTTGGAGGGCACAGCTCAAGCCAAACTGCCTTTTCAGAGGTTTTCCCCCAGACCAGCAGCACCAGGGAATGTGTGAAAAATACAAATACTCTAGTCCTACCCCAAACCTACCAAAGCGGAAACTCCCAGGGAAGGCCCAGCAATCTATGTTTTCACAAGCCCTGCAGGAGATTCCGATGCATACAGAACCATCTCTGTAACTACCGTACTCCCTTTCCTTTGCATGCAGCTGCTAACGTTGGGATACTATCCAAATCCCTTTTGCTTCTCCCCACCCACCCCCATACCCTGTTTACTTTAGTAAGTAGTCCTTTCGTTATACTCCCGTCAAGTTACTCATTTTGAGCATGGCATTGTTTCCGTTTGGTAAACTAAGAACTGATGCAACATCCTTGTGAGACTTATGACTAAAATCTGAGGTTTTTGTGTGGGCTTGGGCTGTAATGTTGGTTTCTACCAAGGGCTTTAGTCTGGAGAGGGCAAATGCTAAAATAAGTCGCTACTTGCAAAAGGAAGCTGCTGGTATTTCTTTCCTTTGGCTAAGGCCAAAGCTATAGTGAGCTAAATTCCTATTATTTTTCATTTCACATGAAGTTGAATGGGCCAAGATATATAATATTCGAGCAGCTATAGAAAATAAGCAAGTTCAAAGGGTCAGTCTAGAGTGTGTAATGCCTAAGACAAAAAGAGACTTTTTCTAGATGTTTGTTTCCTCAGGTCTCTTGTCGCAGGGACTCTCCTTGTTTCCAGGGTGTAAATCTGAGGCAGTAATAGTCAACAGAGATCAGCGGGGAGCCTAGAGTAAATCTCAGAAGTCCCACTCCAGCAAGTCATTTCCTTCTGGAAGAAGCCCACAGTCAGGGGAAGAAAGAGGCTGTGGGAAAACTCAGCCCAAAGTGCTAACTAACCCAGGTTCTTCTCGTCTTTGTGGACTGAGTATACTGCTTTTGACTACAAATGAAGAAACTGTTTTTCAAAATGGCATCTCTTTTTTATGCCTTATGATTTATTAATTTACCCACCAATAAGAACTGGACCCTGAAAAATGATGAGACAAGCTAATTTTGTCTTCATTTTTTTCTTTAATCCACTTAAAAAAGTTTTTTTAAATGTTTTTATGTATTTTCGAGAGAGTGAGCAGGGAAGGGGCAGAGAAAGAGGAAGACACAGAATCTGAAGCAGGCTCCAGGCTCTAAGCTGTCAGCACAGAGCCCAATGCAGGGCTCGAACTCAAGAACCATGAGATCATGACCTGAGCCAAAGTCATATGCTTAATTTGATACCATGAGATCTATGGTATCTTCAAGCTGTAAACTGTCCCATTTATAGCCCACCACTTCAACAACCTTCCCAGGTTTTCCCCTCTTTGAACTTTCCCAGAGCACACTGAGAATTTAAAGGAACAGGGTCCTGTACCTCAGGGCCTATTGCTGATGTAAATACCTAATTAGCTCTGGTGGGTAATAGCTTACTACTAGTAACTCTCCTGCCCAAGGCAGCCCACTAGAGAAAACCACCTCAGGGACAGAAGGCCTTGCAACAATAGTTGTGTGACCTTGAGAAAATTACAAAGAAAGATACAAAGAGCCATAGATTCTTGGGGTTGAAAGAGACCAGTACTTCAATACACATTCTAACACATTACCAAGGTATTATCTACCTATTTAATTTTCTACTGAAAATAGTTTCTACCACTTATAGAGTGCCTCTTATGGGCCGAGGCCTATTTGAGGCATGTTGTATACATTGTCACAAGCCCTATAACTAACCCAGCAAGCTACTTAGCACTAGCCCCAGTTTACAGTTGTGGAACTGAGACTCAATAGAGTGACATAGATAGTTCCAAGAAAGTGACAAAGCCACTTTCCCGGTGGCTCGGAAGTCAGTGCTCATTCCATCTGACTATATGATCTCCTGAGAGATCCCATTCTAACCCTGCAATTGAAGCATCCTTTATAATGAGCTAAATTCTGTCTTCCTCTACCTCCCACCCATCATCCCCAAGTTCTACCCTTCTGGGTATAATAAGCGAAACTGGCTTCTTCTTCCATATGCCACTTTTTCAGATATTTGAAGATTCTAAACTACTCTGACCATCCTGAAAATAGTCAACCTTTCCTATGAAGGAAGTCCCTTTACTATCCTACTGATTCCTCTTCAGTTGGCCTATGTCCCATAAATCAACAACAATAAGCTGAGTTTTAATATATATACAGAAAACTGCACAAATTATAGGTATAAAGTGCAATTGATCTTTACAAAGTAAGCGTTCCTTCCTGGATGGAGAAACAGAAGCATTACCAGATCCCTGGAAGCCCATGCTTTCCCGTCGCTGCCTCCCCCAGAGATGACCACTACCCTGAATTTTAACACATACATGATATAGAAAGCAGACAGTTTGCATCCTTTTGTGTCTGGCTTCCTTTGCTCAACATTGTATGCGTTCCCTGTCATATCGTGTGGAGCTATAGTTGCTTCATTCTCATTGCTTTCTGTGTTCTTTTCTGTATGTGATGCAACTTTTTTATTATTTTATTTTTTACACTGTTATATTAGTTTTGGGTGTACAACATTAGTGATTTGACAACCCCATACATTACTCAAATGCTCACCACGATAAGTACAGTTACTATCTGTCACAATACAAAATTAGTACAATATTATTGACTATCCCTATGCTGTACTTTTCATCCTTATGATTTATTTATTTTATAAATGGAAGTTTGTACCTCTTAACCTCCTTCACCTATTTTGTCCATCCCTCCACCCCACTCTGGCAGCCACCAGTTTGGTCTCTGTATTTATGAGTCTGCTTCTATTATTTATTTGTTTGCTTGTTTTAATTCCACATATAAGTGAAATTGTATGGTATTTGTCTTTCTCTGTCTGACTTATTTCATTTAGCATAATACCCTGTAGGTCCATCCATATTGTTGCAAATGGCAAGATTTCATTCTTTTTTGTGGCTGAGTAATATTTCATTGTATATGTATACCACAACTCCTTTATCCATTCAGGTATCAGTGGACACTTTGGTTGCTTCCATATCTTGACTATTATAAGTAATGCTGCAATAAACATAGGGGCGCACATATCTTTTCAAATTAGTGTTTTCATTTTCTTTGGGTAAATACTCAGCAGTGGAATTACCAACTCATTTGGCATTTCTATTTTTAATTTTTTGAAGAACCTCCCTACTGTTTCCCATAGTGGCTGCACCAATTTACATTCCCACCAATAGAGCACAAGCGTTCTCTTTTCTCCACAAGCTCGCCAACACTTCTATCTTTTTGATGCCAGCTATTCTGACTATGGGAGGTGATGCTTTCTGTGTAATTGTTTTAATGTGGTAAAAAATATATATAACATAAAATTTACCATCTTAACCAGTTTTAAGTGTACAGTTCAGCAGTATTAAGGACATTCACAATGTTGTGCAACCATCACCACCATCCATCTCCAGAACTTTCTCATCTTTCTGAATTGGAACTCAGTCCCCATTAAACAATGACTCCCCCTCTCCCCCTCCCTCAGCCCCTGGCAACCACCATTCTACTTACTGTCTCTGTGAATCTGACTAGGTATCTCATATACGTGGAATCATACAGTATTTGACCCTATGTGACTGGCTTATTTCATTTAGCATAATGTCCTCAAGTTTAATCCATATTGTAGCATGTGTCAGAATTTCCTTCCTTTTTAAAACTAAATAATATTCCTTTGTATTGATATACCACATTTTGTTTATTCTGTGTGCTTTTTAAAGCATGTTGTCTTATAGGGTACACAGTGTCTCTGGTGGGTCTAACACAAGCAGGTCCTTTGTACAGCTGTACCACTTCACTCCCACACTCATTTTTACTTGCTTCTGAATCTGGCTCTCCTCTGGACAGAGTGCTCCTTGTGCCTTATCCATCTTTGCTTCCCCAGCACCTAGCTCTTAGTAAAAATTAAGTGAACAGGGCGCCTCAGTGATTCAGTGGATTAAGCGTCTGACTCCTGGTTTCAGCTCAAGTCATGATCTCACGGTTTGTGAGACTGAGCCCAACATCAGGCTCGGCACTGACGTACGGAGCCTGCTTGGGATTCTCTCTCTTCCTCTCTTTCCTTCCTCTGCTCACTTGTGCTCTCTCTCTCTCTCTCTCAAAATAAACAAACATTAAAAAAAAAAAAAGGAAAAAAGAAATTCAGTGAACAATATCTGTTAATAAACAAATGAATGGAAGTAGAACAGCCCCATGAAGTCCCTCCTCTTTACATCTCTAAACCTCAGTTTCTTCCTTCTTAGAATGAAGGTTTTAAAATTATGGACTTCCCAAGTTTTGCCTACCTCAACATCTCTGATTTTATAACAGACTGGCACTTAACAAAACTCTTCTGTGACCTATTCCCAAGATTTGGCTAACACAAACAATAACTGTGACTTTTAAAACTGCATTTTTGTGTTTTAGTTTATGTAATTTCAGTGTATCCTCTCGGTAATCCTGTTAGGTAATGTGAGAATTTAAGGTTCTCTGAAAGATGATGATTCTGGACAAGGAGACAGACTTGCAAAGTGGGTTGTTAAGGCGGTTTCTATTAGAGAGAAGTTTGCCAACCTAATTTCTTTCATTCCACATGTGAACTGACAAGCTTCCTGGAGTGTGTGCATTGTGGTGGAGCGAGGTGGGGGGAGGGCACTGTAGGGTAGCTACAATTCCCAGCCCAGTCACTAGGTGGCCCCTTAACTGCACCCAGAGGGAACAGATGAGGAAAAACACTCCAGCCCCAGCGCCAGGATGGTCCCAAAGCGTCAGTAAACTGAATTAGGCTTTTTTCTTGGAGCCTTTCCAGATATAAAAGGGTTAGGAGGCCCTGAATATTCTGATATATACTATGACTTGCATTAGACTTACGATGCTACTCACTCTGTTCCTGGACAAATTAAAATCTGACCATAATACCTTAACCTCCATCTTGTGACTTCTGGATCTCATTCTCTCCTCTCCTCCTTCTCCCTCATCAATTAGAATTTTTGAGAAAGACACAAAGTCGAATTTTGATGGGCCTATGGTTGAAACACACTGATTTAAAATGTCTCCAGCAAAACTAAGTTTGCAGATGGATCAATAGCTCCATTGATTTTTTTTTTTTTAAGATTTTATTTTTAAATGATCTCAACATCCACCATGGGGCTCAAACTCACAACCCCAAGATCAAGAGTTACATGCTCCACCAACTGAGCCCGCCAGGCACCCCTCCAGCTGGAATTTTTTAAAGGAGACTGAGCTTACTGTCTAACTAAAGAGAACACTCTCGCACATATTTCAAGAATATTTGGAAACTTTTGATCAGATCAAAATCGATACAAATAAATAGTCTCTCCTTGATAATTGCTGCTAATAACCTGGTGTGCGTGTCTCCAGGTATTTTTTTCCAAAGTACATACTAGCATGTTTCTTCTTTATAAAAAGGAAAGCTAACACTTTCAAATAACCTTTTAAAGTTTATTATAAGGACCATTGATTAAATCATGACACCCGTTAACCTTACTCCACATTCTCTTCTCTTCCATTGAACATCCATAGGTTTTGGTAAAGTTGTGTTCAATTATTTCCTATTTTATGTTTTAAAAATAGTATTAATTTATTCTTGCCTCCTTCTGAATCCTTAAGTGTTTTGGGCATATCTGCTACAAAGGTATTTTTGCCAATTCCTATCAATTTTTTGTTATCCTTTCAAATCTGCAAAGTTGATTACTGAACCTAGGTTGATTTGCAACTTTTGAAACATAGTGCTCTATTATATTATTGTATGCGTTAACATTAGTAATGCCCAAGTGGGTTAAAAACAGACAAAAAAAAACCTAGAGACTAAATAAATAAATAGCTGTTTTGGAGATCACAGAGAACAACTTCAACCTACACATTAGCATTGTATAAGGATAAAATGAAATAGCCAAAGTGAAAACCCTTTGAAAAATAGAAATGTATGCCATGCACATGTAATATTTGGCTTGCCTTCAAGTGGAAACCAACACCTGCTGAAATAATGGCTTTTTAGGATTTACCAAATGCCTGGGGTCAAATATCTGAGGAAAGAGCTTGGAGACACATAGCTAGCATCATTTCTTAAACTAGTTGAATATTCTACATTGTTTACTCACAAATATTCTGGCTACTATTGTGACTTACTTAGCACATTTTAGTAACAGCAATGGGAGAATTTTTTTTTTTTTTTACAGTAGCCTTGAGATTCTAACAAATATCATGGGACATAAATCAGCTCGAAGTCTTCAAAGTGGCTGGTCTGGCAAAACAGAGCCAGTGTAATGTGGCTTTTCTATTAGCTTGGCTATAAAGTTGGCTATTAACTTAGCACTTAATTGGATCCTCCTACAGAGGAATCATAAGATCATTCAGTCCTGCAGGCTAGAGAACGTGTTGTACCTGTTGAATAGTGTTTAAGGCACTTTAAACGTCTGGTTATAATTGAGTAATGACTAAACACCACTTTATTATATCGGACTTTTAGAGGTGATAGGCATGGTGTCTACCTAGGCCTATTGTGTAGAATTGTGTCTAAATTGCATCTGAATCCTAGCTCCACCATTTACAAACTGCGTAACTTTGGTCATGTATTTTAGCCTTCATGAGCTTGTGTAATGTAGGTAACAGTACCTGACTTTCTTTCTTTCATGGAATTGTAAGAATTAAGTCAGACTACGCATGGATAAGAGCTCTGGGGACTTAAGAACTCTACGTGCATTAGTTACAATGACCGAATGCAACCATCATATTGTACCAATGAGGAAACTGAGGCTCAGAGAAGCTAAATGATTTGGCTAAGGATCTATGGTGGCAGAACACAGATTTCCAAGGCCTCTTTTCTTTGCAGTGTATCAATCAGTACTGTTTTGTGGCATTTTATATAAAGTAAAGTCTCCATCCATGACTCATTTACATACCATTTATTAGCCAGCTATAAAAGGTCATTAAAATTTAACTTCAAGTTTGTTAGAAGTTAGATTTAATTACTGTGCATGTGTAGATGCATTGCCTGACTTCCAGCTAAAACTATAGCTAGGCTAGACCCTGAAGGGAAAAGATTTTTGTTTTTATTTTGCATGTCAGTGCTTGGCTAAAACTTCTGTTTTTCTAAGAGAGTCACATGAGATCATCTAAACTCTAAATCTAATTATGAGGAAGAATCTACAAAACAAACTCAAATGTTGTATGAAAGCCAAAACTTCCATTGTACTTTCATAGTCTTCATAAAATAGCTGTGCTGTTCTCACCTGCACCCTAATATATATTTTAAACCCATAATTTTAACATAAAGAGGACCAGTTGTAGCCTCAAATATATCTTACTCTAATATTATTTTTGTCCCAATAGGTTCACTTGTCAATAACGTGAATGCAAAAATAACATTACATCTAAAGGCACATTTTTGTTTTAAATAAGGCTATTCCAAATTTTCCCTTATACTTAAAATTGATGATGAAATTAAACTAAATAATGTCTAAAATTTATGACTCTAAGCTTCTAAGATCTAGAATTCAGAATTATAGGAACAAACTAGATCCGTATTTATTTTTCCAGCTATAGTTGCATGGAGCTAGTTTCTTTTCCACAGAAAAAATAAATACAAGCATGTCCAACCTTGGAGCCTTATTAAGGAATGTCTCTCAAAGTTTTTGTGAGTTTACAGAAGCTTAATTTTACAGTGTTCTGTGATGGAGGATGTGTAGAATTTGTATCTCAAGATCTGGGCCCAGGTCCTGGCTGATTTTGAGTAAGATATTAAGCCTCTCTAAATCTCAGTTTTCTAAACTTTTAAATGTGGCTGTTTCAACGTATGCCCAGAACTTATAAGATTTTTAAAAGATTGGGGCAGGGGTGTGCCTGGGTGTCTCAGTCAGTTAAGCAACCAACTTCAGCTTGGGTCATGATCTCACAGTTTGTGAGTTCAAGCCCTGCATTGGGTTCTATGCTGTCAGTGCAGCCCTGGCTTGTGATCCTGTCTCCCTCTCTCTCTGCCCCTCCCCCACCTTACACATACTCTCCCTCTGTCTCAAAAATAAATATTAAAAAATATTTTTTTAAACAAAAAATAAAACAACAACAACAAAAAAGATGGGGGGCAGGGTTGGCAGACAACTGAAGAATCTAGAAAAGCTGTTATTTCAAAGCTAGAGAGCTTTTCAGTCTAGAAAGTGGTAAAACTTGACTACTCATTGTCACTTTTGTCCTGGTGAGATGACCTAACTGCGCCCTTTACAAAAAGTAAAAATCATGGATGGTGGAGAGCACTTTGAGGAAATCTAAACACAAATGTTCTCAGAGGAGAACTTAGCTATGTATTCTTAATGAGAACACAACTGTTAGCTTCTAAGCCTGTGATTATCTCTGCCAGCTTTGTCACTTTTGAGGTGGAGGCAATGTCTCCTTTCTTTCCATACAAATCTCAATGGCTTGGGGCAGCCCTGTTGCTCCTGGTGCCTGGGGAAATGTGCATTCTTGCCAGAGAGGGTGCTTTTCACAAACCTGAAGTCGAGGCAAGGGTGTTCACATCTAGAAAGCGAGGACAGTGAAACTTACTTTGGAATGTGGCTGTGGGAATTAACAAGCTAATGGGTGTAAGCCTTTTGGCACATAAGATACTTGTTAAATGGTAGCTATTATGAGTATGCCCAATATTGAGTTCCTAAGTCCTACTATGGCCTCTTCTTCTGGCAGACATCAGGGGAGGTGGCAAAAAGCAAAGCAGCACTGGGTGGGCAGCCCTGTGCAGGTGCTGGCCTGTATGGTCAAACCCTATCCCTGGGACACGTACCTGCAAACCTTGGGCAGGGCTCTGGGTGGCAGCTGGACAGGATTCACAGCAGTGAGGGCAAAAGCAGACTGTATACCTCTCAAGCTCCCAGAGCTGGCCCAGGGAGACATGTGACCTGCTTGTAGTTCACCAGAAATGTAGACAGGGGACAAATGTTTGGTCCCCAGTTTAGATAAGCTTGCATCCACTAAACTGAAGCTTCAAATGGAAGAGATGCAGCAACACAAGACAAAGGGACACTGCTGTCAGGGAGCATACCCAGGACAGCGCTATCTTGATGCTCTCTGATTGTTTTCAAGTCCAGAAAATATTCTGTCCTTTAAGTAAATGACAGCTAGGGCAGGGGCATGAAGACACTGCTGAGTGCCATCTTCCAACAGTTTAATGAATCTGAGTTGTGGGGCAGTTGGGGTGATGAGAGCACATGGAAGTTTCTTCTGATTACTCATATAAAGCAATAGTGAGCAAGGTGATCCGCAGAGTAAAAAGGGGGAACAGGTGTAGACTAGCTGTCTAGGGGAGAGGGCAATCCAACGGAATAGCCAAGAAGCATGGGGGGGGGGGGGGCTACAGGATGCCTATGATTTCGAATTTCAACGGAGTCCAGTCACCATGGTTATGTGTTTCTCCTCAATGTTCTGAGGTGTGAAGTCGGTAGAACTAATTATAATTAGTTAGGGTTTTGCCAGATAAATATATGAAAGGAGAGAGGGGTAAAGACATTGGGGATGTACACAAGGTCTGTGAATGGAACCTGGGTAGGGAGGGAAGTAAGGATACAGTGGAGGTAAGGGGTGATGAAGAAAGGTGTCAGGGTCAATGGATCCTGGGTCCTAGTGGGGTTGAGGACATTTTTTTTTTTTAAGGTTTACTTATTTATTTTTGAGAGAGAGAGAGAGCCAGGGAGGGGCAGAGAGAAAGGGAGACAAGAGAATCTGGATCAGGCTCTGCACTGTCAGCACGGGGCCCAATTCAGGGCTCAAACACACAAACCATGAGATCATGACCCAAGAGAGTCAGGAGCTCAACCTACTGAGCCACCCAGGTGCCCCGGGTTGAGGACATTCCATAAGCAAATTTTGTCATTACAAATCTTTTTGGTCCCCAGGTGTTTAAGAGTAGATATTTCCTTGCCATCTTCTCATGTTACCTTCTTTATTCCCACTTTTTTTTCTTCTCCTTTCCGCAGTTTAAATAGCAAGTTCATGAGGGGTTGCTACTTGGTTTGCTGAGAAAGAGTGCAAATTTTTGTACTCCTGGCAAAGAAGGAGTTGAATGGTGTTATTTGGAAGTCCTTTTACATTATCCAGATTTGGTTTAGAGATAGGATTATGCTGATGTCCTTTATTTTTCTCCTTAATTTACAAAGAGCTCACTTATCTCAGACATTCTGGTGCTTGGTTGGAATTTTCTAAATAATACAACCTACTACAGAGCAATTTTTGGGGAGAGCTGCAATCTGACCCTTAAATTGGGGCAGGATTCTAGCAAAACAGAGCCCTCCTGGCTAGAGCCTCTGCTCAGATTCTTAACAGGAACACACTTCTCATCAGAATGGCTGCAGGAGATCAGATGACAGACAGTTCTATCAGTTTGTTGTGCTGGTCTTTCACTTACCTGAAAATGATCTTAAAATGTTTGCTTTCCAAATGCAGTGACACAGCAGTCTGTTTTCTAGAGACCTTACATTCAATAAACTCCTTACTCTGAATGTTTGCCCTGGCAATTCTGGAGGTGCTTTAAAGTAAAATGAGCAGTTCACAAAGGCACTGAAAGGACAGAGAACAATAGAATCTGCAAGATTTGGGGATCACGAAAAGTGAAAATGACCCACTGATATGTTCACCCCACCTGCCTTGCTGGAAGGGACCTCAAACAGTGTTCATGTTCATCTTTCTGCCTCCACATGGGACTGCAGCAAAGCTATTCTAGAAAGAGCTTTCTGCCCACTTGGAAATTAGGTCTAATGCTGTCAACGCTTTAGGAATTTTTAAAAGTTGATCCTATATTTATCTTTAAGCAGATTTACTCTTCCACACTTTTATTCGTCCTTCTATTGACTATTAAAGGATATTCCTAATTTGGAAAGTAATTCACTCTATGTAGCTGTTACAGACATTCCTAAATTTTGAAATGATCCTGTTACCACAGGAAAGTTAATCATGATAATCTAGAGCTTAAGTCTTGACTTTTGGGTTTTAGTTTGTAAAAAGCACAGTTTTGTTTTGTTTTGTTTTGTTTTGTTTTGGTCAGGTGACTTGAATTCTCCCTAAATTCAACCCCTGACCTTTCCTGACACTGTGTAATAATGGTGGACAGAGAAATACAGCCAGAAGCCTTAAATCCCAACTCTGCTATTATAACCCACCTCATCACTGTTTATGTTATTCTTAATTTATAGCCCTATTTTCTCAGCTATAAAATGTGAAAAAGCATACCTATGCCCCTAGATAAGTCAGGTAACAAATGTAAAAATCACTTTTAAAATGCTAAAACATTGTAAAAGTGTGTCTGTTTTTAGGGTTTATTCCCAAATGCCCTATGTTAGCTTGTTTGAGGTCTACTTGGGCCCTTATCCTTCCCTGCTCCCCTTGTTTTTGCCCAAATTTCCCTCTCCTTTCCCTAGCGTCCAGCTGCCCTCCATGGAATGTTGTTGTAGCAGAAATCTCAGAGACTACACAAAAGCTAAAAATACAGCCAAGGAAGAAATTAATACCAGTGTACAGAGACCTTCTTCCTGCTAAACAGATTTCTTAGAGGGTGCTATGAGACTGGGAGAAGGAGGGGAGAGAGAGGAAAAAGCAGATGGGGATGGCAGTGATGAGAGCAGGAGAGGGGAGAAGGAAGAGTAAAGGAAGCAGGAAAGAATCCACTGGAAAAGTGGGAGTACACAACTCATATCTCCCCCAAGCCTCTGAACTGGTTGGGAAAGGAGGGGAAAAGGACAGTATAATTCCAACAAAACGTGGAAGTATATGAAAGGGAGTTTGTACAGAAAAGAGCAAAGTAAGCACAAGAATAAAATTCTTTTCAGGAAGAGCAGTATCAGACTGCGTTGCAGGTAGGTGCTGTGATAAAGTTATGACACAATGTACACTTCTGAGAATAGTTTAGTAAGAAAATTTGATTCCTACAGCCAATTATTGAGAGAAAAGTGCAAATCACTGTTATATTTGTACTGCAGGTAAAATTGTTCTATGGCCAATAAAATAGAGAAAAGGGATTTGCTTAAAATGTGGTTGGGACACATGCTCTTACACTCTGTCCATGTGATAGAATATGGGAGATGAACTTGGAGGAACGCATATTCCCATCTGTGTGCTTTCCTCCCCCAAGGAATCCAGTGGCAGTCTGCAATAACTTAGATGTAGGAGTTTTAGATGGACACCAGGTATGACAATTAGAAGAATGAAGGAATTGGAGGAGGAATCACCACTAAGGCATGAGCTAGGATTCACTGAGGGATTAGGGTGGCCTAGAAGGAGCAGCAATCCTATTAGAGGCTAGACTCTTTCTGGTGGAATTTCTTGAGAAGGAAAACTGCTAATACCTAGGCTACCTTGTAATTAAAGGAGGCTACCTTGTAATTGAACAAACCCCTTTGCACACCTAGGTTCCCATGGAAATGTCACTCCCCAATCTTCAATCTCTTCTGACATGCAGCATAAAAGATGCCTTTCTCTGAGCCTGGGTAAAGACAGTAGCAGACCATCTTACGTCTTGGTCTCCCACCCCCACAAGACTATTTCAGAAACTAATATTAGAGGTAACAACCAGGATGGTGAGCTAAGGTTGGGAGAATTATATCCTGCACCTTCAAACTACCCCCGGAACAAAACCACAAAGGTAAACTATTTCTGTTTCACATTGCAAAAGTACCCCATGACTCATCCTTTTTTTTTTTTTTTTCTTTTTAACTGGTCCTTCTCTTTCTGATCACATCCATCTCATCTCAGGCAAACCTAATCTTTGTTACCGCACTGGTAAGCAAAAATATTGGTTTCCCATGTAATGTTGTTTTGAACCAAGTTAATTTCACTCCTACTTTGGCTGCTCTGAAATCAGCCACTTTATGCAAAATTGAATGTAGATGCCTTATGTATAGTTTGAGCAAGGTGCCAGTGAAAAGAGAGGCTCTCTTTTGTTGGCTGGGGAGACTGGACTTTCCCATACAGTTCAAGTAACTATCCCAGCTACCAGACCTCTAGGCAGCTTTCATGACTATAGGCTCTCCGCTTATGCTCTGTGGCCAACAAAAAGAGAAATTCTAGGCTACCTCATTGGCCTCAAATCTAGGGATGGATGCATGAATAAACAAAATGTGATATATACATACAATAGAATGTTGTTCATCCTGAAAAAGGAAGAGAATTCTGATATCTGACAACATGGACAAACCTTGAAGACATTATGCTAAGTGAAATAAGCCAGTCACAGAAAGACAATATTTTATGATTCCACTTATATGAGGTACTTAAACTAGTCAAATTCCTAGAGCTAAACAGTAAAATGGTAGTTTCCAAAGGCTATGGGGGAGGGAGGAATGGGGAGTTATTGTTTAATGGGGATGGAATTTCATTTTGGGAAGATGAAAGTTTTGGCGATGAATGGTGGCGATGGTAGCACAAAAATGTGCACATACGTAATGCCACTGAATGGTACACTTGAAAATAGTTAAGACGGTAAAATTTTACAGTATGTATATTTAAAAAAATTTTTTTAATAAAATTATTTAAAAATAAATACAGACTTTAGGGGCACCTGGGTGTCTCAGTCGGTTAAGCATCCGACTTCAGCTTAGGTCTTGATCTCGTGGTTCCTGAGTTTGAGCCCCGCTTTGGGCTTTTATGCTCATAGCTCAAAGCCTTGAGCCTGCTTCAGATTCTGTGTCTCCTTCTCTCTCTGCCCTTCCCCCACTCGCGCTCTGCCTCTCTCTCTCTCTCTCTCTCTCTCTCGCTCTCTCTCAGATAAATAATAAACATTAAAAAAAAACCTGATAAAATAAATACAGACTTTAAAAGTAAGATCATAATGTGAAAAAAAGAACGACAAGGAGCTGAAACCAAAGTCTGTACACAATGCGGGGAGCCACAAAGGACTGCCCTTGAAGTAGAAGAGCAGATACTGTGGACTCTATCAGATGTAGCAAGAAACCCTG
The DNA here is from genome assembly GCF_023721935.1 of Panthera uncia. Lineage (NCBI taxonomy): Eukaryota > Metazoa > Chordata > Mammalia > Carnivora > Felidae > Panthera > Panthera uncia. Next base: position 92,109,218 of record NW_026057582.1, on the reverse strand, counting down.
CTGTCAGCTGGGCCATGAATCAAAAGAAATCAGAACCCAGACCTGTGCCACTCTTGGATATAAGGCATAAGTTCATATTCCCTGCCAGTTATAAGAATCCTAAGTAGACACTGGTGGCGGGAATGCAAACTGGTGCAGCCACTCTGGAAAACAGTGTGGAGGTTCCTCAAAAAACTAAAAATAGAACTACCCTATGACCCAGCAATAACACTGCTAGGAATTTACCCAAGGGATACAGGAGTGCTGATGCATAGGGGTACTCGTACCCCAATGTTTATAGCAGCACTTTCAACAATAGCCAAATTATGGAAAGAGCCTAAATGTCCATCAACTGATGAATGGATAAAGAAGATGTGGTTTCTATATACAATGGAATACTACTTGGCAATGAGAAAGAATGAAATCTGTCCATTTACAGCAACGTGGATGGAACTGGAGGGTACTATGCTAAGTGAAATAAGTCAGTCAGAGAAAGACAGATATCATATGTTTTCACTCATATGTGGATCTTGAGAAACTTAACAGAAGACCATGGAGGAAGGGAAGGGGGAAAAATAGTTACGAACAGAGAGGGAGGGAGGCAAACCATACGAGTCTCTTAAATACAGAGAACAGAGGCGCCTGGGTGGCTCAGTTGGTTAAGCGGCCGACTTCAGCTCAGGTCACGATCTCGCGGTCCGTGAGTTCGAGCCCCGCATCGGGCTCTGGGCTGACGGCTCAGAGCCTGGAGCCTGCTTCTGATTCTGTGTCTCCCTCTCTCTCTGCCCCTCCCCCGTTCATGCTCTGTCTCTCTCTGTCTCAAAAATAAATAAAACGTTAAAAAAAATTTTTTTTAATTAAAAAAAAATACAGAGAACAAACTGAGGGTTGATGGGGGGTGGGGGAGAGGGGAAAGTGGGTGATGGGCATTGAGGAGGGCACTTGTTGGGATGAGCACTGGGTGTTATATGGAAACCAATTTGACAATAAATTATATTTTTTAAAAAAAGAACCCTAAGTGGAAAAACACACATAAAGAGAGATTCATGGGGGGACAAATAGACAGAACACTATGGCAATGACTTATTTTATTTTATTTTATTTTATTTTTATTTTTTAAATTTACATCCAAATTAGTTAGCATATAGTGCAACAATGATTTCAGGAGTAGATTCCTTAATGTCCCTTACCCATTTAGCCCATCCCCCCACAACCCCTCCAGTAACCCTCTGTTCTCCATATTTAAGAGTCTCTTATGTTTTGTCCCCTTCCCTGTTTTTATATTATTTTTGCTTCTCTTCCCTTGTGTTCATCTGTTCTGTGCCTTAAAGTCCTCATATGAGTGAAGTCATATGATATTTGTCTTTCTCTGACTGACTAATTTCGCTTAGCATAATACCCTCTAGTTCCATCCACGTAGTTGCAAATGGCAAAATTTCGTTCTTTTTGATTGCCAAGTAATACTCCATATATATCTATATATACCACATCTTCTTTATCCATTCATCCATCAGTGGACATTTGGGCTCTTTCCATACTTTGGTTACTGTTGATAGTGCTGCTATAAACATGGGGGTGCATGTGTCCCTTCAAAACAGCATACCTGTATCCCTTGGATAAATACCTAGTAGTGCAATTGCTGGGTCGTTAGGTAGTTTTATTTTTAGTTTTTTGAGAAACCTCCATACTGCTGTCCAGAGTGGCTGCACCAGTTTACATTCCCACCAGAAGTGCAAAAGAGATCCTCTCTCTCCGCATCCTCACCAACATCTGTTGTTGCCTGAATTGTTAATGTTAGCCATTCTGACAGGTGTCAGGTGATATCTCATTGTGGTTTTGATTTGTATTTCCCTGATGATGAGTGATGTTGAGCATTTTTTCATGCGTCGGTTGGCCATCTGGATGTCTTCTTTAAAAAAGTTTCCATTCATGTCTTTTGCCCATTTTTTCACTGGATTATTTGTTTTTGGGGTGTTGAGTTTGACAAGTTCTTTATAGATTTTGGATACTAACCCTTTATATAATATGTCATTTTCAAATATCTTCTCCCATTCCGTAGGTTGCCTTTTAGCTTTGCTGATTGTTTCCTTCACTGTGCAGAAGCTTTTTATTTTGATGAGGTCCCAATAGTTCATTTTTGCTTTTGTTTCCCTTGCCTCTGGAGACATGTTGAGTAAGGGTAATGACATTTTAGATACAACACCGAAAGCATGTTCTAGGAAAGAAACAATTGGTAAGCTTGGTTTCATTAAATTGAAAAACTTGTGCTCTGTGAAGGACAATATCACTATCTTAGGAGATAGCTGCACCCCCATGTTTATTGCAGCATTATTTGCAATAGCTCAGACATGGAAACAACCTAAGTGTCCATCAACAGATGAATGGATAAAAAAATTGATAAAGAAAATATTACACACACACACACAGGAATATTATTCAGCCATAAAAAAGAAGGAAATCTTGTCATTTGAGACAACATGAATGGACCTTGAAGGCCTTATGCTAAGTGAAATAAACCAGACTGGGAAAGACAAATACTAGATCTGATCTCTCTTATATGCAGAATCTTTTTTAAAAATGCCAAACCCATTGAAACAGAGGATAGAATGGTAGTTATCAGGGGATAGGGGATGGGAGAAATGAGGACATATTGGTCAAAGAGTACAAACTTCCAGTTATAAAATGAATAATTTCTGGGAAATCTAATATTCAGCATGGTAGCTATAGTTAACAATACTATATTATATTCTTGAAAGTTGCAAAGAGAATAATAGATCTTAAATGTTTTCAGCACCAAAAATATGTAATTATGTGAGGTGATAGATGTGTTACCTAACTTTATTTTAATCATTTAACAATATATACATGTATCAAATGATCATGTTGTACACCTTAAGCTTACACAAGGTTATATATCAATTATATCTCAATAAAGCTGGAAAAATATAAACACTATGAAGGCTGGCATTCAGTTAAAAGAAAAAAAGAAAGACAATGAAAAAAATGAGAAAATAAGCCACAGGCTAGAGGTAAATATTTGCAAAAGACACATCTGATAAAGAAATTTATCCAAAAATATGCAAGGAACACTTAAAACCCAACAGTAAGAAAATGAACTATGAATAAAAAATGGACAAAAGACCTGAACAGGTACTTCATGAAAGAATACATACAGATGGCAAGTAAGCATATGAAAATATGCTAAACATAATATGTCATTAAGGAATTGCAAATTAAAACGACAATGTGATAGTACTATACACCTATTAGAACGGGCAAAATCCAAAATACTGACACCAAATGCTAACAAGGATATGGAGCAAACAGGAACTCTTTCTTAGTCACTGCTGGAACACAAAATGGTACAGCCATTTAAAAAGACAGTTTGGCAGTTTCTTACAAAACTAAATGTACTCTTACCATATGATCCAGCAATCGCAATTCTTAGTATCTACCCAAAGGACTTGAAAACCTCTCCACACAGAAACTTACACACAAATGTTTACAGCGGCTTTATTCATAACTGCCAAAACTTGGAAGCAACTAAGATGTCCCTCAGTAGGTGAGGGATAAATATACTGTGGTACAATCATGCAATGGAATGTTTTTCAGTTTAAAAAGAAATGAGCTACCAAGCCACAAAAAGATGTGGATAACCTTAAATGGTATTACAAAGTGAAGGAAGCCAATCTGAAAGGCTACATAAATATAATCCAACTATCTAACATTCTGGAAAAGGGAAAACTATGGAGACAGTAAAAAGATCAATGGTTGCCAGGGGTTAGGGAAGAGGGAGAGATGAATGGCAGAGCACAGGAGTTTGGGGACAGTGAAACTTTTCAGTTTGATGAAGCAATGGTAGATACATGTCATTATACATTTGCCAAAGCTCATAGAATGTACAACACCAAGAGTTAAACTTAAGGTAAGATGTGATCATTGGGCGATAAGAGGATTCATAGATTGTAACAAAATATACCACTATTGTGTGGGATGTCAATAGTATAGGAAATTGTGGGTGTGGGGACAGGGGATACATGGGAACTCTCTGTACTTTCCACTGTAAGTTGAAAATGCTCTAAAAACATTTTTTTATTGTCAGTAAGGTCACAGGATATAAAATCAATATACAGAAATCCATTGCATTTCTATACACTAATAATGAGGTAGCAGAAAGAGAAATTAAGAAACAATACCATTTACAATTATACCAAAAATAAAATAAACTTAACGAAGGAAGTGAAAGACGTACTCTGAAAACTATAAAACATTGATGAAAGGAATTGAAGATGACACAAATAGATATTTCTTGCTCATGGATCAGAAGAACAAATATTGTTAAAATGTCCTACCCAAAGCAATCTACAGATTTAATGCAATCCCTATCAAAATATCAATAGCATTTTTCATAGAACTAGAATAATCCTAAAATTTGCATGGAATCACTAAAGACCCCGAATAGCCAAAGCAATCTTGAAAAATAAAAATAAAACTGGAGATATCACTATCCCAGATTTCAAGAAATACATAAAACTGTAGTAATCAAAACAGTATGGCACTGGCACAAAAATAAACACATGGGTCAATGGAACAGAATAGAGAGCTGAGAAATAAACTCACAATTATATAGTCAATTAATCTTCAACAAAGGAAGCAAGAATATGCAGTGGGAAAAAAGTCTCTTCAACAAATGCTGTTAGGGAAACTGGACAGCAACACGCATAAGTATGAAACTAGACCCACTTTCTCACGCCATATACAAAAAACAAACTCAAAATGGTTAAAGACCTAAATATGAGACCTGAAACCATAAAAATCCTAGAAGAGAGCATAGGTAGTAATAGCTAAGATATTGGCCGTAGCAACATTTTTCTAGATATGTCTCCTGAAGCAAAGGGGGGGGGGGGGGGTGAAGCAAAAATAAACTATTGGGACTACATCAAAATAAAAAGCTTCTGCACAGTGAAGAAAACAATCAACACAACTAAAAGACAACCTACTGAATGGGAGATGTTATTTGCAAATGACATATCCAATAAAAGGTTTGTATGCAAAATATATAAAGAACTTATAAAACTTAACACCAAATAACAAATAATCCAATTTAAAAATGGGCAGAAGACATGAGATTTTTGCTCCAAAGAAGACATATAAATGTCCGACACATGAAAAGATGCTCAACATCACTCATCATCACAGAAATGCAAATCAAAACCACAACGAGGGGCACCTGGGAGGCTTAGTCAGTTAAGCAGCCGACTTCAGCTCAGGTCATGATCTCCAGCTTGTGAGGTGGAGCCTCATGTGGGGCTCAGTGCTGACAGCTTAGAGCCAGGAGCCTGCTTTGGTTTCTGTGTCTCCCTTTCTCTCTCTTCCCCTCCCTGCTCACGCTCTGTATCTCTCTCCTTCAAAAATAAATGAACATTAAAAAAAATTTTAAAAACCCACAATGAGCTATAACCTCATACTTGTCAGAATGGCTAAAATCAAATCCATAAGAAACAAGTGTTGGTGAGGCTGTGGAGAAAAAGGAACCTTTGTGCACTGTTGGGGGAAATGCAAACTGGTGCAGACACTATGGAAAATAGTACTGAAGTTCCTCAAAAAATTAAAACTTACCATATGATCCAGTAATTCCACTACCGGGTATTTACCTAAAGAATATGAAAAAACTAATTCAAAAAGATGTATGCAACCCTATATTTATTGCAGCATCATTTAAAATAGCCTAATTCCTGCTTTGTCAAAGATGAGTTGGCTATACGTTTGTGGGTCTAGTTCTGGGGTTTCTATTCTAATAAATAAATTTTCATTGTTTTATAAAAAAATAAATAAATAAAATAAAATAAAATAGCCTAATTATGGAAGCAGCCCAAGTGTCCATCAGTAGATGAATGAATAAAGATGTGGTATAGGGACTCCTGGGTTGCTCAGTGGATTAGGCATCCTACTTCGGCTCAGGTCATGATCTTGCTTCCGAATCTGTGTCTCCCACTCTCTCTGCTCCTCCCCTGCTCAGGCTCTGTCTATCTCTCTCTTAAAAAATAAATAAACATTAAAAAAATATTTTAAAGAATATGTGGTATATATACACAATGGGATATTACAAATATTACATGATTTCACAAATATGTGGAATTTGAGAAACAGAAAAAAAAAGAAAGAAAAAGAGAGAGATAAACCAAAAACAGGTTCTTATTTATAGAGAACAAACTAGTTCCCAGAGGGGAGGTGGATAGGAGGATCGGTGAAATAGGTGAAGGGGATTGAGAGTGCACTTATCTTGATGAGCAGTGAACAATGTAGACTATAATGTTGAATCACTATATTTTATACACTAATATAATACTGTATGTTAACTATACTGAAATTAAAATTTAAATAAATAAATTTCTCTGAAAAAAAAGGAATATGAAAACACTAATTCAAAAAGTCATATGCACCCTTATGTTTATTGCAGCATTACTCACAATAGCCAGATTATGGAAGCAGCCCAATTTCCATCAATAGATGAATGTATAAAGATGTAATATACACACACAGACACACACACACACACACATATATATAACGGAGAATTACTCAGACATAAAAAAGAATGAAATCTTGCCATTTGCAACAACAAAGGTGGATGTAGAGGGTATAATGCTAAGTGAAATAAGTCAGTCAGAGAAAGACAAATACCATATGATTTCATTCATATGTGGAATTTGAGAAACAAAATAAATGAACAAAGAGAAAAAAAGAAACAAATCAAAAGCACACTCTTAACTATATAGAACCTCCTGATGGTTATTAGAGGGGAGGTAGGTGGAGGGATTGGTGAAATAGGTGAAGGGGATTAAGAGTACACTTATTATGATGAGCACTGAGTAATGTATAGAACTGTTGAATCACTATAGTGTACACTTTAAGTTAATATAACACTGTGTGTTAACTGTAATGAATTTAAATTAAACTTGAAAAAAAAACTTACAATATCACCTCACATCAGTCAGAATGGCTAAAACCAAAAACACAAGAAACAACAGGTGTTTGTAAGGATGTGGAGAAAGGGGTACCCTCTTGCAATATTGGCGGGAATGCAAATTGGTGCAGCCACTCTGGAAAATAGTATAGAAGTTCCTCAAAAAGTTAAAAATAGAAATACCAAATGATCCAGCAGTTGCACTACTAGGTATTCACTCAACACAAAAATACAAACTCATATTTGTTTGTTTGTTTGTTTGTTTGTTTGTTTTTGAGAGAGAGACCAAGTGTGAGTGGAGGAGAGGCAGAGAGAGAGGGAGACACAGCATCTGAAGCAGGCTTCAGGCTCCAAGCTGACAGCACAGAGCCTGATACAGGGCTCAAACTCACAAACCATGAGATCTTGACCTGAGCTGAAGTTGGACACTTAACCAACTGAGCCACCCAAGCGCTCCCAAAAATACTAATTCAAAGAATACGTGTACTCCAATGTTTATAGCAGCATTATGTACCAGCCCAAGTGTCCATTGATTGATGAATGGATAAAAAAGATTTATGATTATACACACACACACACACACACACACACACACACACAATGGAATATTACCCATCCATAAAAAAAAAGAATGAAATCTTGCTATTTGCAATGATATAGATGGAGCTAGAGAGTATTATGCTAAGTGAAATAAAGTCAGAAAAAGACAAATACTATATGATTGTACTCATATATGGAATTGAAGAAACAAAACAAATGAGCAATGGGGGAAAAAGAGAGAGAGATGCAAACCAAGAAATAGACTCTTCACTATAGAGAACAATCTGAGGGTTACCAGAAGGGAGATGAATGGGAAAATGGGATAAATAGATGATGGGGATTAAAGAGTACACTTGTTGTGATGAATTCAAGGTATTACATGGAAGCGTTGAATCACTATATTGTACATCTGAAACTAGTATTACACTGTATGTTAACTAGATTTTAAATTAAAACTTTTTAAAAAGTTTTTTAATTATAAAGCACAGATAGAATTAGAAAATCTCTGATATTCAGCCTAATGAAATAGTTGATACAGGTAAAACTCATCAATGAATGAAACCACTAAATAGAAGGTTGTTGGAGAACATTGCAGTGAAGGGCTCAGACTGTCACTATCTGAAACTACTGATTAATCTTAGCATCAAGAGTAATGACACAATCAGACATGCTAGTCTCCTGATTTGACACAATATGGCACCAACTTTTAAGAATTTTTGTCAAAAATATTGAGCCTGAGACCGTAACTTTGCCTCTCTTAGCCTGGTTTCCAATGACAGGAAAATGGAATAGAGGAATAAGTTAGATGATCCCATAAGGAACCAAACAAATTCAGAATGTGGGACATTCCACAAGACAACTCAACTAATTTATTCCTTAATTCAATGTCACATTTAAAAAAAAAAAAAGAGGACTGTACTAGATCAGTATTCTCACCAGAGATGATTTTGTCCTCAGGGGGACATTTAACAATGTCTGGAGACATTTTTGATTGTCTGAATGTGAGAATTGCTACTGGAATCTAGGAAGTAGAGGCCAAGGATGCTGCTAAACATCCTGTAATGCACAGGACTGCCCACACATGTAAGAATTATCTGTTCCAAAACATCAATAGTGCCACTGCTGACAAACCCTGTACTAGAGGAGATTGAAAAGACATAACAATACAATTTTGTGTGTGTGTCTTACTTGGGTCCTGATTTAAAGAAACTCAAACCACAAAAAGACATTTTTGAGACCACTAGGGAAATTTGAACATAGACTGGGTATTAGATGGTACTGAAGAATTATTGTTGAGTATGATATTGGTATTGTATATGGTATGTAAGAAAATATCTATAATTTTCAAAGATGCACCCCAATGTATGTAGGGATAAAATGGTATGATGTCTAGGATCTTCTTTAAAACACATCAGCCTAAGGGTGCCTGGTGGCTCAGTGGGCTAAGCATCGAACTTTGGCTCAGGTTATGATCTCACGGTTCATGGGTTCCAGCTCCGCATCAGGCTCTGTGCCGAGAGGTCAGAGCCTGGAGCCTGCTTCAGATTCTTTCTCCCTTTCTCTGTGCCCCTCCCCTGCTCACACTCTATCTCTCTCTCAAGAATAAGTAAACATTAAGACATGTTTTTAATAAAATAAAATAAAAAGTAAAAATAAAATATTTCAGGCCAAAAAAAAAAAAGATTCCATATTACTGTTGACAAAATACTGTTAAGTTTAGATCTTGGTGATTGCTTTGTGATAATTCCCTATATATGTGTGTATATTTGATAAAACTTTTCATTTAAACACAAAGAATATTCTTCAGAAAGAAAGATTTAACCCAGCAGGAAAAAAAGAATAGGCAAGAAACAATGAATGTTGTTCATTGAGGAATCCTATTGGACTGTGAGAACCCTCTGTTGAGATTGGAATGCACGTGGTAAAGATGCTGGTGCTCAGACAGATTCTCAAACGAGCCGAATGGTGGCCAGGCACTTTCAATCACAGTTCAGTGAAAAGAAACAAGATCTCCCTGCTCACCAAAACATACTATATCTGAAAAAATATATGTATATTTTACTGGATTCATTCTAGTTCAGAAACTATGGCTATACATATTTGATAAAGAACAAGATTTTTCTCACTTCATTTTTGTAGTAGAGGCTTTTGAGAAATTGGAACACTATAAAAATTTTTAGTATCAGGAGAAACCACTGAGCTAACAAGGAAGGAATCTTCTAGTGTGCCTCTTGTTTCTCTATATTTTCAAAGAAACTATCATTTTTTTACATCTCAATTAATTTGATGACTGTACCTCTCAGAATATTAGGGACAAGATGGTTTTCTATTTGTGATTTTCCCTGGCTTGTTATCGTGCAAAGTCCAGACACGTCTGACCTCATTAGTGTGGGTGCAGTGATGGGTGTGTTCCTCATGATTGGTAGTGACACTGGTGGAAAGTCAAAGCCATACTTTCACTGGCCAAATGGAATCCTACTGTCTGCTGGAAAGCAGCTATGGAAAAAAATCATTCACTTGTATTGCATGACAGAGGTATGGATCACAGCATGAGTGATTTTCAGTGGTAGTGGGCTGCATCATCCACACCAAAATGGTACATCCAAGTTCTATTCCCTGGTACCTTTGAATGCAACCTTATTTGAAATAGGGTCTTTGCAGATGTAATTAACTTAAGAATCTTGGGGTAAGATAATTCTAGATTTAGGATGAGTCCTAAATCCCATGGCTGTGTCCTTATAAGAGAAAAGAGAAGAAGATTAGAGACACAAGTGAGATTGCCAGGTGAAGATGGAAGCAGAGATTGGAGTTATACAGCTACAAGCCAAGTAACAGCAAGGATTGCTAGCCACCACCAGAAGATAAGAGTGAGACTTGGAATGAATTCTCTCTCAGAGTCTCCAGGAGGAACCAACCCTCCCCAAACCTTGATTTTGGACTTCTGGCCCCAAGACTGTGAGAGAAATTTCTGTTGTTTTAAGCCACCCAATTTGTGCTAATTTCTTATGAAGGCGCAAGAAACTAAAACAATTGATATTGGGCAGATTTTCACAGAAAGAAACTGATGAATTAGGGGTGCCTGGGTGGCTCAGTCGGTTAAGCATCCAACTTTGGCTCAGGTCATGATCTCATGGCTTGTGGGTTCAAGTCCCGTATCAGGCTCTGTGCTGACAGCTCAGACCCTGGAGCCTGCCTCCGATTCTGTGTCTCCCTCTCTCTCTGCTCCTCCCCCTGTTCACACTGTATCTCTCTCAAAAAATAAACGTTACAATTTTTTAAATTAAAAAATAAAATAAAATAAAGAAAAAAGAACAATCGTTATTAAAAAAAAAAAAAGAAAGAACCTGATGAATTAAAACAAATGATTCAGAGTCTCATAGTTTCTATTTGGTCATTCATTCATTCATTTTCTCATTCATTCATCAAGTATCCATTTATTATATACTTGGCTCTAAAACATGAACTGGTACTTTTTAAATTCATTGACACATTCTAATCTAGAGTATATTTGTTTACTGCTAACTTCTTTGGTGGGGAAAGTTTATTATAGATATTTTGTACTTCATTTGAAAGAGCTGTTGTCGTCTGGATTCTTGTAAGTTATCTTTGCATTCCACCTAACAGTTGGCTAACAAAAAAGCAATAACAAGAAGTAAAATGAGACTTTTCTGTTTTCTCATAATTTCATCTAAGGCTACAAAGTTGAAGATAAAGGGCAATAAATACTCCCACATTGGGAGGATAGGTACTAGATACATCTTTGCAGGATATACAAAAAGATAAAAAACCCTTATCGCATAATCTACATATGAGAAAAGAAACTTGTCAACAAAAGAGTCATTGAAAGGGATTCATAGAAGCAAAGGATGCTGAGATTTTTTCTCTTAGGAATACTCTTTATAGCTGTGCTACATGTACACTGCACAACTACAGGGGGCACCATTCACCCCACAGTCATCAGAGATTTATATAGTGTTATAACAATTTTCCAGCAGATGGCAGTAAAGTATCTTGAGGAGTAATGTCCTTCTGCTAACTCACACAAGGTCATATAGGCTAATGAAGGCTCTGCTCTTTTTCCTCCTCCCTTACACTCTCCCTCAAGCCAAGTACACAGAATTCTAAGAGAATCTTCACAGATATTGGGATAGCCTGCAACAAGAGAGACTAGCATCTCATTCTTTGAATGAAACCTGGCTGAGTTATAGAAACTCTTAGGCCTACCCCAGGCTACTTACTATCAGAGCAGAGCCTGGGAGACCTGAGAGAACTTGATAAGGATCCCAGGAGTCTTAGGCCTAGTGCCTGTTCTTGTCTGGAGAAGTCTGAAGGCAGGAGACTGGCTAGAACTACCATGACAACAAGACAAGGATAGGGGCATCAGAGCTGGTTACACTGCACTTCAACCACTTGGCATGCCAAGAGCACATGAATTCCTTGAGCCAAATTGACACCCTAGCTACAGGTAGCCAGGTATGAACTGTCTGAAAGAACTTTGTCTGAAGAAACTGACCACTGAGACAGCTGCTCCACCCTCCCAACCCCCTCCCCTGGCCCCCTCCCTCCCCTAATGTACACCTAGAGACAGAGAAGGTGAGGGGAGATCACCAAAGTATACCCAGAGAAAAGATTACCTTTGGCATAAAAAGCTGTGTGGAAGTCCACCACAGGTTTGCCAAAGAACCCATAAAAGTGCTCTATAGAGGAGAGACATTTGATCACAGAGGGCATTCCACAGCTAAGAGAAAACTAAAAATGGTACCAGTCTTAGCCCATTTACCAGTCACCCATTCATCCCTACCTACCCTTGAAGAGCTAGAAGCTGCAAAAAGGCAGAAGGGGAAAGAAAAGTAAAAATAAACCATATTCTGTCTTCTTTTCCTCAGTGTGGGTTCCCAATTCACCAATCAAGCCTAAGGAATTACTACTCACTGCATAACCTTTTGTTCTGTCTGAAGAGAACCTAGACTTTTATTTGGTGGTCTCTTCTCCCCATGTAATTCATGTGCATTAGGGGAAGCTAACATCCTAACAATAACCCACTCTCTACCACCCCAGAACTAGTTCTTATACTCTGACAACTATTAAACATTGTTCAAAGAAATTTTTGAATATCTAAATAAATAGAAAGACATCTCATGTTCATGGATCAGAAGGCTTAATATTGTTAAAAGAAAGCAATTCTCCTCAATTGATCTACAGATTAAACAAAATTCCTGTCAAAATCCAAGCTGGCTTTTTTGTAGAAATTAACAAGTTGATCCTAAATTTCATACAGAAATGTAAGGATCCCAGAATCACCAAAACAATCTTAAAGAAGAACAAAGTTGGAGGACTCACTCTCTGATTTCAAAATTTACTATATATATATACTATATATATATATAGCTTTACAAAGCTATAGTACTCAAGACAATGTGGTATTGGTATAAGAATAGGTATATAGGGGGTGCCTGGGTGGCTCAGTCATGATCTCGTGGTTCATGAGCTCGAGCCCCACATCAGGTTCTGTACTGACACCTTGGAGCCTGGAGTCTACTTCAGATTCTGTGTTTCCCTCTCTCTCTGCATCACCACCCCCCCCCCCCCCGCCCTGCACGCCCCCCGTCTCCCTCTCTCAAAAATAAAATAAAAACATTTAAAAAAAAAAAAAGAATAGGGGCACCTGGGTGGCTCAGTCAGTTAAGTGTCTGACTTTGACTCAGGTCATGATCTCGCTGTCTGTGAGTTCAAGCCCAGGGTCAGGCTCTGTGCTGACTGCTCAGAGCCTGGAGCCTGTTTCAGATTCTGTGTCTCCCTCTCTCTCTGACCCTCCCCCGTTCATGCTCTGTCTCTCTCTGTCTCAAAAATAAATAAACGTTAAAAAAAAATTAAAAAAAAAAAAAAAAAAGAATAGGTATCTAGATCAGTAGGGTAGAATTGAAAGCCCAGGAATAAATTCTCACATTTACCATCAACTGATTTTCTACAGGATGCAAAGACAATCCAATTGGAAAAGAACAGTCTCTTCAACAAATGATGTCAGGACAACTGGATATTCACATGAAAAGAATGAAATTGGATCACTTCCTCACACCATACACAAAATTAGTTTAAGATGGATCATGGACACAACTACAGGAGCTAATAATTATAAAAATTCATAGAAGAAAACATAGCAGTAAATCTTCATGACCTCAGATTTGGCAATGGTTTTTTAGACATGACACCAAAGCACACATGACAAAAGAAAAACATAAATTGGGCTTCTGAAGATTAAAAACCTTTGTGTCTCAAAGAATATCATCAAGAAAGTGAAAAGGCAACGCACAAAATGGGGTAAAGTAATGTAAATTACATATTTGATAAAGAACTTGCATCAAATATATAAAGAACTCTTAAAACTTAATAAAAAGAAAACAACCCAATTTAAAAATGGGCAAATGATATAAACATTTCTCCAAAGAAGACATAATGGTCCACAAATACATGAAAAGATGCTCAATATCATTAGCTATGTGGAAATGCGACTTACATATGGAAATACAAATCAAAACCACAATGAAATACTGCTTCAAAAAATAGCCACTAGGATGACTATAATGACTATAATTTTAAAAAGACAGATGATAATTATTGATGAGGATGAAGAGAAATTGGAACCTTTATATGTTGCTGGTGAGAACATAAAATAGTGCAGACATTTTAGAAAACAGCCGGGCAATTCTTCAAAAGATTAAGCATTAGAATTATCACATAACCAGCAATTCTGCTCCTATGTATACACTCAAGAGAAATGAAAAATATGTCCATAGGAAAACTTATACACAAATGCTCACAGCAGAATTATATATAATAACCAAAAAGCAGAAACAATCCAACTATCCATTAACTGAATGAATAGATAAATAAAATGTGACAATGCATACAATGGAATAATATTCAATCATAAAAAGGGGTGAAGTACTGATATATGCTACAACATCAGTAAACCTTGAAAACTTTTATGTAAAGGAAGCCAGTCACAAAAACCTACATAATGTATGATCCCATATATATGAAATGTCCAGAATAGGCTAATCTATAGAGGTATAAAGTAGATTAGAGGTTGCCTAGGACTAGGGGCTTAGGGAGAAACGGGGAATGACTGCTAATGAGAACAGGGTTTTTAGCAGGAGATGAAATGAAAATGCTCTAAAACTGACCATGGTGTTGGTTGGATAACTGTAAATATACTACTAAGAACCACTCATTTGTTCACTTTAAATAGGTGAATTATGTTAATTATATCTCCATAAAAATTATATATATATAAGTTTTTATGTCCATCCCTAGAGATTGCAATTTAATTGTATTGGAGCATCAGGATTTTTAAAAATTTCTCAGGTAATCCAAATGTTCAGCAAAGCTTGAGAACCACTGATCTGAACTAATCATAGTAACTTCCCAGAGATTGGTTTAGACATGGACATATGTACAACTCTTGACAAGATATAAGAAGTTTGCTTGAGGTTTCCGGAACAGCTTTCTACAAGAGTTAAAGGAAAAGAAGCCTTCTCCTTTTTTGAGGATTATGTCTGGAATTGCAGCAAGTATTTTGTAACCATGAAAGGAGTTAATCCAAGAACAAATCTGACATATAAGGATGCAGAAAATAAAGATGTAAAAGAACCTGGGGCCTCGACTACTTAATTCAGCTGCTGAGTTGCACAATCCTTGAGTCACCTGAATTCTGGACTTCTTATAATGTGAGATCTATTTCCTTATTTTTCAAATCTCTTTGAGTTTTCTGTTACTTGCAGACCAGAGTACCCACACATATTGAGGAACATTTAAGGAGCAAATGAAAACCAACCTACAAAAGAGAAGGAGAAGGAATGGACAAAGAAGTAGATAGAAAATCAGGAGAGTATAGTATCGTAAAAGCCAAATACAAGAATAGCTTAAGGAGGAAGGAATAATCAATGTTGTAAAGTGTTTCAAAGTAGTTAAGATGAGGTTGAAAGTAGTGTGAACCTGTAGGTTCATAGCCTTCTCGGGAGCTTTCCTGATGTAATTCGAATTGCTCCCATGTGCATGTAGAGGTCATGGAGAGACCAAAGAAAGAAGCAGGCCATTCTTGGTAGGCCATTCCTGGTAGGTGGCAATTTTAATAATAGCAAAGGAAAGTTGCATATGAGGCTTGTCTTGGGTGGCAGCAAGATAAATGGATCCCTAGAGGCATCCTCCAAATCTTAAAAGTTTATGAAAAGGTGCTGGCTGGGCTCAGTCACATGTAACATGCAGGTATACATCATATCACCGTCTCAAGGCTATGCCCTTGGAGCAGCCTCTGGGAGTGGGAAAAGCAAACAGAATACACATTTCAAGGACAGGGGAGGAGAGGAGAGGGAATGAGGAGCCTCTAAGCACCCAGGTCTAGCTCACAGGTCAATCAATAGTCATGTCTTTTTTTATCACATTTCCTAACACTCCACCCTTTTTTAAAAATTTTATTTATTTTGAGAGAGAGAGAGAGAGCACATGCGTGCACTATGAGTGGGGGAGGGGCAGAGAGAGAGGGAGAGAGAGAATCCCTGGTCACGGGGGTTGATCCCACGAACCATGAGATCATTACCTGAGCTGAAATCAAGAGTCAGAGGCTCAACCAACTGAGCCACCCAGGCGCCCCCTTCATAGTCCACCCTTGTGACCAGCTCTTGTGATTTCATATATACCCCTCTTGTGAGCAGTCAGCAAGGGTTTTTATTAGCATGAAGGTGGCTCTTCTGGTGGCTATCTGGCTGTGTTGGAGGCAGATGCCACAGCAACAATACAAGCACATGTAAGAGAAAACATAGGTTAAGACCATAATTTTTAAAGTCATTGACAGCTTTCTCTACCAAGAGCCCCAGGATCCAAACCATCAATTTATTAAATCTACTGGCTGGGGGTTGAATCATTCAGAGCATTTACTTGTGTCCTCATGTGACTTAATAGAAGATTAAGATGAAGATGATACAATAGCAGACTCATCAGATAAGAGTATATAACATACTGTTTGGATAATGAATGGGACAGGTGCCTCCTTGTGCGACAGTAACAATGTCTAAAGCCATTCTATTTGGAAGGCAGCTTTTCTCATTAGAGTCATTTCAGTGGTTACTGGGACAAGTTTTGTTGGCTCATTCAGGGCTTGCTGAGTGAATGTAGTAAGAGTTTCTATGTGTGCTATAATATCCTCCAGGCCTACGAAGGGAACAAACACAGTGACCAAACAATCACATTATGAAAAACTGTCTATTTGGCCTTGGGAAGAGTGAGGTTGGCAGCTTCAGAATCTTAGCTTGGTTGTACATACCATATAAGTATTGTCAGGCATGAGGAGATGGACTAAGGATGGGATATGCCAAACCAGGACCCATATCTTCTCCTCTCTCTCAAGGTGTATTTTCTACTTCAGGCAGAGTGTATTTTAACAAGGCCAGCTTGTAGCTGGAAGGTGGGATCCCAGTGGAGATTGAGGAGCGCCCCCTCACCCAAGGGTGTGAAGTAACTCACCAACTTTGGCCACATGTCCCACTGCAAATTTGTGCTGTCTCTTTAAGGCTGGAGACTCCACCCCCTAATGCCCTCCTGGCTTTCCCTGCTGATTTTTTTATATTCCAGGCTTTAAGTCCCATTGGTTGTAAGAACTCACAAAATTCAGCCCCTCTTACTTTCAAAGCCAAATATTATGGGGATTTGTCTTCCCCATGTGGGCTCCCCAGTGTCAAAGTCTATTTTTGCCCTTGTCTGTGCTGCCAGCTCCCTATCCACCTTGGATGGCCATGATGTATTTCTCTCCCAAACCATGTCTTCACCCTTTCTACCTTCCTTGAGGTGGCCTCTTCTCCCCTTAGTTGTGGAGTTTGTTCTGCCAGGCTTCAGATTATTTTCTGGGTTATTTACACTGATGTGAGTGTTATCTAGTTGTATCCATAGGACAAGACAAACTTAGGATTCTACTCCACCATCTTCCCAGCCTCTCTCCTCCGTATATAGGATTTAGTTTCTCTAATCTCCTAATGATGTCAGCCTGGCTTGCACCAAAGCAGGAAAAAGCTTGGGTTAGGCCAGAGTCAGTGTCCATATAAACCAGAGTATATTTAGATCCTTCATTCAGAGGAAGGGTGTCAGTATAATCAATTTCCCAATTACCTACCAGTTGAGAACTCTGGTATATGGACCCACATTCTTTTGGCAGTTGCCTTGAGTGGTATTTAGAATACACAGGACAGGTTGTTATTGTACTAACCATTTCACTGTACTTCAAGAGTAATCCAGCACCCCTGGCAATATGTCCTTTCATTTGAGCATTGTGATGGCCATTTTTTCTATGCACTCAATCTGTTGTATTTACTAAAGGGTCAGTAGATAAAGCTTGTACCAAGCTAAAGCATCACCTTACCAGCAGTTGCCAATGCCTTATGAGTTGAGACATGGAAAACAGTGAGGACTGCCTTGGACTCTTGCAGATGAACCCAAATGTCTATAAGGGCTTATTCATAGGCCATAAATACTTATTCATAATCATCAATCCCTTGGTTTTCTATTATCCAAGCCATAGGGTTAATCCCCTTAGAATAGCTGAGCTGTCAGTGTAAAGGGTTAATGGCCAGGGTTCATGAGTGATCACCAGCCAGACTGCTTTGAGTTTAGCCCACTGGCTGCTGCATTGGCTACTATGTGAGAGGCCCTACCTGGAGGAGCCCTATGTACACTGCTAGGAGCTGTTGCTCTGTGGGGATATATCAAGTATTTGTCCTCTTCCATAATTGGGTCCAAAATCCTAGAGGTATTTTCCCATTCTGTTGTTTTTGCTGTGGTGCCTACCATGTTTTTTGGACTCACAGATATATTTAACTCAAATGTTAGCCCTACTTGGGAAATGCCCAGAGCTTTAATCTGTTTCATTAGTATTTTTGTCTACTCAAAGACCACTTGTTGTTTTAATCCCCAATCCCACATGTGCCCTTTCTTTACCAAAAGGCATGAGGAATGGAAGCATTGTGCCAGGTGGGGAATAAAAGTGCTCTAAAACCCCCAAATCCCTACCAAGGTTTGCATTTATTTTACCTTCTTATGGTTGGACAGGCTTGCACCTTAGCAATCACAGCTTTTGGGACAATACGAGTCTTACCCAACCAGATAACACCCAAAATTTTATGGCAGTACCTAGGCTTTGAATTTCCTGTGGGTCCATTGTTTATCCTCTCCCTCGTAGATGCTCTAACAAAGCCTGCAAGGCATCCTGCAGCAGAGGTAAGTCTTTTATATTAGCGTTACATTATCAGTGCAATGGGTTCATCTTACCGATGTGGAGGAGCACACAGAGAGGTCCCCAGCTACCATCCCATGACATATTGTGGGCCTGTGGAGGTAGCTTTAGGTGAGTACTTTATCATTGTCCCTCCCATATGTAGGCAAATTGACCTTACTTACCAAAAACATCCACCTGTCGAAGTTTTTTCTATGAATCTCCTAGAGGATGAAGAACTTTCATAGGAATATATGTGAAAAAGAAGTGTCAGAGTAAAACAAAAGTTGTCTGCAAATAACAAAAAAATTTTAAATGGCCTTGGTTAAAGATCCGATAAGAGTTTTTTTAATAAACCTGGTAAAGGTAAAAACTAGAAACTTTGTTTTGAGGGCATGTAAACAAAACCTTTGTTTATAATTTCTTATCAAGGGCAGACCAGCAATCTAAGAAAATTTTGTCTTGTTAACAGAGAAAAATCAAATTTTAATCTTACACCAGTGTACTTTTAGAAATTTATTTTTTTATTTTTTTAATGTTTATTTGTTATTTTTGAGAGAGACAGAGACAGAATGTGAGTGGGTTAGGGGCAGAGAGAGAAGCAAAGAATCCGAAGCAGGCTCCAGGCTCTGAGCTGTCAGCACAGAGCCGGACGCGGGGCTCGAACTCACGGACCGCAAGATCATGACCTGAGCTGAAGTCGGACGCTTAACCGACTGAGCCACCCAGGTGCCCCACACCAGTGTACTTTTAAAATTAATTATTCCAGTCTTAGTCCTGACCATGCATAAAATTCTTTTCTAAAGATTCCCCTTCACAAACCTTCCATAATTTTATTTTTTATTAAGATTTTTATCCTAATTTTTTCCTCTCTAAACAAGTCTAACTTCAGAACAAAGTTATTTTCTTTTACCTCAACAAAAATATATTTTCATTCTTCATACTTTTCTTATATATTTCCTATTTGCCTGCATACAGAGTTGCTCTTATTATTTCTAGCTGTCTGAATTTTAAAGAAGCTTTTTCCTCTCTTTTGTTTCTTTTAAATTCAGCCACTGTAAACAATGTCTTGGCTATCTCCTGGGGTATTTACATTTTAAAGACACGATAAGATTTACAATTTAAAAAAAAAAATTTACACCTCCAAGAGACAGAAAGAATGCAGGTTTTCTCCTAAGAATTTTGGGAGTAATTGCTATTTAAAATTTTTTCCTTTGTGGGCACCTGAGTGGCTCAGTCAGTTAAGCATCTGACTCTTGATTTCCGCTCGGATCATGATCTCATGGTTGTGGGATGGAGCCCCACGTGGGGTTCCACACTGAGCGTGATGCCTGCTTGGGATTCTCTCTCCCTCTGGCTCTGTCCCTCCCCCATTCATGCTTGCCCTCTCTCTCAAAATAAATAAATAAACATTTTAAAAAAGTAAATAAAAATTTCCCTTTGTAGTAAGAGCTTTGAAAACATAGGGCATTTTGGGGCGCCTGGGTGGCGCAGTCGGTTAAGCGTCCGACTTCAGCCAGGTCACGATCTCGCGGTCTGTGAGTTCGAGCCCCGCATCAGGCTCTGGGCTGATGGCTCGGAGCCTGGAGCCTGTTTCCGATTCTGTGTCTCCCTCTCTCTCTGCCCCTCCCCCGTTCATGCTCTGTCTCTCTCTGTCCCAAAAAAATAAATAAAGAACGTTGAAAAAAAAAAATAAAAAAAAAAAAAAAAAAAAAAAAAAAGAAAAGAAAACATAGGGCATTTTGTCTGTCTCTTCATCAATTACCATAACATTTCTTTTTCATGTTTATCATTTTTAAAGAGATTTTAGCTCTTAGTGTCCTAATTAGGCTTTGTCACAAGTGCCTGGATCTTAATCTGTGGTATTTGCTATCCTCCTAGCTTTGCAAAACAGCATATTAAGGTCCCTAAGTTTTTATCTTGCTCTCTCATCTTGTCTGCCGGGTTTTATGTTCTTTTCTAATCTTAGTTCATTTTTTAACTTCCAGACATGAGCTTCAGCCTCCAGCTGGGCATATGTAACCAGCCAAACTGCTTATAGTAGAGGCCAACTCCCTGCGGCCACCGTGTGTATCCCTTCCTTGCCACAGCCTGCAATGTGCAGTGCCTCCCACAAGCATACTAGACTGGGTGGCATTTCCTAGGCGTCCTTGTACTTATGTGGTGGTCTACCAGTATCTGACACATGGACCACCCTTGCCCACATAGAGGTCAATGGCCAACTCAGGATGTGTTGGCCCCCACGGATGTGTCTTTTCCAAAGCTAGGGAAATTTAAGAGGCTTGAATGAGCATCCTTCCCCACACAGAGGTCAATGGCCAACTTGGGATTTCCCCGGGAAATGAATCTTTCCCAAGGCTCATTTCTTTGGTCTTCTGGCTGGCTTGCCAGTTGTAGGTTTGCAGCCCTCTCAAGGACTTTCCTGGTATAATTTGAAATTGCCCCTTGTATCATTTCTCGGCCTTTTGGCTAAGATCAAGTGTGAAATTGCCCCTTGTATACAGAAGTCAGGGAGAAACCAAAGGAAAAAAGAGGCCACTCCATGTTGGTAGGTGGTAATTTTAATAATAGCAAAAGGAACTTACATACAAGGCTTGTCTTGGGTGGTAGCAAGACAAATGGATCCCTGCATTCACCCTCCAAATCTTAAAAGTTTATAAAGAGGTCCTAATGGGGCTCAGTCATGTATACCATGAAGGTATTTTCAACATTACCATCTCAAGGCTATGCTCTAGGAGCAGCCTCTGGGACTGGGAAAGGCAAGCAGAACCCACATTTCAAGGACAGAGAAAAGGGTAAGGAGGGTCTGAATGCCTGAGTCCAGCTCACAGGACAATTGGTGGTCACATCTTTTTTTATTATGTTCCCAACAGAACCCAGCTCATTCTGGCTTCTCTCCAGTGTAACAGTATATTGGCATAGAAGACCTCTGCATATGGGCCTACACCATCCAATACAGTATCTAGAAGCCATTAGTGTCTCTTTAAATTAACTAGAATCAAATACAATTTAAAATTCACATTATCAGTAACATTAGCCAGATTTCAGTTACTCAATAGCCACAGTATCAGGCCAATATAAAACATTTCCATTAACCTAGAGGTTATCATGCTGAGTGAAGTAGGTCAGACCCAGAAAAACAAATACCATATGATTTCGCTTATATGTGGAATCTAAAAAACAAAACACATAAACAACATAGAAACAGACCTAAACCCCATAAATACAGAGAACAAACTGGTGTTTGCCAGAGAGACAGGTGAGGGGGATGGGCAAAATGGGTGAAGGGGGATGGGAGGTACAGGATTTTAGTTATGTAATGAATAAGTCACAGAGATGAAAGGTACATCATAGGAACTATAGTCAATGGTATTGTAATAACGTTGTGTGGTGACAGATTGTGGCTACACTTGTGAGCATAGCACAACATATATAGGTGTCACCATATTGTACACCTCAAACTAATGTAACATTGTGTGGCAACTATACTTCAGGGTTTTTTTTAATGATGAAAAGGGAAAAAAAACACATTAGCATCAGCACAAAAAGTTTTATTGGAAATCATTGATCATTTTAGTCTCTAACTCTTAGGCACGTTTGAATTCCAAAGCCAAGTCTGTTTCTCCTTCTCTTCACCCTTCTCTCCCCAAAAGCCTGATTTGGAGGGAAAAACTACTGTTCTATACCCTTTATTTTTCAGAGATAAATACAGTTATAGTCACTCATTCTTTCTTTCTATGCTAGATACTTTCCATTTGTCCTTCAGATCCACCTTCCACTTTTTCTACCCTGCTCTGTATGCTAGAAGGCAGACCAACAGCTTCCTTTGTTCTCATTTCTAGTTGGGTTTGGCCAATGGGAAGCACCAGCAGGATGTTAGAGGGAGGGAGGCAAGAGACATCAGGATATTTACCTCCTGCCCCAAAGTACTGTTGTATATCAGGTGTATCCCTCCATCAAAGGTCTCAGCTTCTGTCAGGTGGCCTTCTTCATATATCCCTCTACCTCCAGGATCCATCTATCTCCAGATCCTTCTTCTCACCACTTTAAGCCTTGGAGAGGTACAGAGAGCCCTGCTGTTATCAGTCCAAGGACATTACACTCTGTATTGTGATTTTCCTGCAATATGCCCATACCTTTTAAAATAGTCCTTTTATTAAACCCTCCAATTATTATAATTTGAGTGTATGATAGGATGCTAGCTAATAGATTTTCTTATGTTCATTAGTTCTCTAAGAAGATGGGCTTATAAATAAGGGACCAATCCTCTCATTTTGCCCAGGATTGAATGTTTCCCCAATACAAGGGAATTTCAGTGCTAAAATCAGGACAGTTCCAAGAAAACTGAGATGGCTGATTACCCTACCCATAAGTATATTTGATTATGATATTTATCCACATGATAGTCTGAATACAAATAATTGTTTCTCCTTTATTTAACTGCCTGTTTAATTTTACTCCTCTCTACCTATCTTGATTTTATTTTGGGGGCTATTGGTTTCTTTCTAATTTTTTCCATGTATTTGTATTCAGTGCCTTTGTTCCTTGCTGTTTTGTGCCTTTATACTCCAGAGGTATCTTCTTTCCAATGTGGGAGGTAGTCATACACAGTCCTACTTTGGAGATATAAACCATGTAACATTTTAAGATTTTTTTTAATCTGTAAGGTTTATGGAAGTAAAATCCAGGTTATTTTCTTGCCCTTCTTGGGATCTGTGAGTGACTATTCACCCAAGGTGATTAGGATCTATAAGTTTCTCAATGCTTTCTGGTATTGATAAAGAGAATACCAAACTTACTTAAAAGGTTACTGTAAGTATAAAGTGACTTCAGCCCACTCAACCTGTACCCTTCAAGGTGTTGGCTCCTAGTTAAAAGATAAATATCCTCTAAATGGAGGCCATGTTTAGGGGTGCCTGGGTGGCTCAGTCAGTTGAGCATCAGACTTCAGCTCAGGTCACAATCTTTCATTTCATGAGTTTGAGACACACATCCAGCTCTCTGCTGTCAGCACAGAGTCTGCTTTGGATCCTCTGACTCCCTCTCCCTGCTCCTCCCCACTCATTCTCTCTCTCTCTCTCTCTCTCTCTCTCTCTCAAAAATAAATAAACACTTTAAACAAACAAACAAACAAATAAATGGAGGCCGTGTTTGCCAAGGGCTATTCTGAAATTCAGAGTATGGATTTCAGCCCAGATTCTAAGACCCCAGAACTATAAGCAGAAAATGAACTGGAGTTACTGCTTTAACCCTGAAGGTAAATATGGAGTAAAATAGGACTTGTGGAGGCCCTGGAAATGACAAGTGCCCCCTTCTCTGGAAAGACTGTACAGCAATCTCCCTGAGTCTTCCTGACACTAATGGCTGTGATCTACTCAAAAGGTCAAGTCACAGGGCTTCTGGGTGGCTCAGTTGGTTAAGCATTGACTCTTGGTTTCTGCTTAGGTCATGATGTCACAGTTCCTGAGATTGAGCCAGGGTTGGGCTCTACATTGGGATCCTCTCTCTCTCTCTCTCTCTCAAAATCAGTAAATAAACATAAAAAAAAAAGATGAAGTCACAATACGTTATAGAATTTCCCTTGGTAAGAAAATCTTGATTTTACACTCTGTGGTACTTCCTTTTTATTTTTTCCCCCATTCCCAAAATAGATGCTGTTTTTGTTTGTTTGTTTGTTTGTTTCCTGTCTCATTTTTTGCTGACTGCTAAACCTTCTTCTACCTGTCAGGCTAGCTGATCAACAAACATCTATGTATGTAGTTCTATGCATGCTGGGAGGATGTCTAAAAATTCAAGGAGTTGGAAACCCTTCTGATGGGGCAAACTTGCAGAGAAAGGGGGAAATGTTTCTTCCCAGAAGCCTAGTAAAGCTTAACTACAATGTCACAATTCAGGTTGCCCTCCCACTACGTGGTTCTTAACCCTGATTGCATATTAGAATCATCGGAGAAGTTTCCTGCTTCCAGACAATTGAGTCAGACTCTCTGGGGTTTGAGGTCCACAGGATGGTTTTTAAAGCTCTCCAAGCAATTCTGACATGCAGACAGGGTTAACAATCCCAGCCTTACAGTTAAGAACCTAAGTGCATATGCATGCTATGCTGGTATCTACTGCATAAGCAGAAATCATTGATCAACCTAAGAAACACATGGAGAGACTTTCATTCTCTTTGTTTCTCACCATATAAAAAAACTACCCAAACCAACACTGTTCAACATGACACCACTGGCTGATGCAGCACATTCCTGGCAACCATTATCCCGAGGTCCCTGTGAATCACTACACAGGTTTTTTCAGTTAGTCCTATTCTCCTTCCACATGCGAGTGGAAAGCAGCTGTCTCCATTGTAATAGGCAGCAGACTAGGTAGGAGACAGAAGACTTGGATTCTAATCTCATTCTTCCCCTAACTAGTTGTGAGGTATGAAGCAGATCATTTTAATATCTCTGAGAGTTAATAAAATGGGATGACTTACCTGTCAACCTACTTCACACACTTGCGTGAATATTAAATGAAATGTGAAAGCAATCATAAACCATAAATTTCCATGTCAAGGTAACGACATGACTATGTACTTAAGAGCCCCTAGAACAGGGACGCCTGGATGGCTCAGTTAATCACTTGACTTTGACTCAGATCATGATCACACGGTTCATGAGTTCCAGCCCCACAGTGGGCTCTGTGCTGACAGCCTGGAGCCTGCTTTGGATTTTGTCTCCCTCTCTCTCTGCCCCTCCCCCACTCATTCTACCTCTCTCTCTCTCTCTCTCTCTCTCTCCCTCTGTCTCTGTCTTTAAATCTCTCTCTCTCTTTCTCTCAAAAATAAACATTTAAAAAAATAAAAGTGTCTTCATATCAAACTATTAAAAAAAAAGAGCCCCTGGGACTGAGCAGGGCTCCTTCCTCCCTTTTTTCTCTAGGTAGTTTCCTCTTTAGTCTTAAGGGAGAACATGTAGAAAAAGAGATGGAGAAAGAGAGACACATGTATAAGAGGGCATTTCTGCAGTGTTTACAAAGGAATTCCATGCACCCATTGAGTAAATATGATCGCTTTATATGACACACACAGAACGATGTTAATGATATATTGTTAGGTGAAAAAACTAAGTTGCAATACAGTATGTAGGGTATGATCTCATTTTAAAACTATTGAAGAATGTTTGTTAGTACATGAAAAATGTCTAGAAGTATACATTCCAATCTGTCAACACCAGGATTGATTGGGAGGGAGATTTTATTTCTTTCTTTGTACATTTCTGTTACATGTGAATAATTTTATGATGACCATATATCATTTTCATAATTTTCAAATGCATACTAAAATGCAAATCAAGGGGAAAGAGAGGTGGTGAGGGTGTTACAGCCCAAGGCTAGTAAAGAGAGAAAATGTAATTGCCTTAAAGTCTAGAATGGATTATTAAACTGTTGGGGAACATTTACAAAGGTATGTGGTGATCATCAGCTGACATGAATTCACTAGGAACAAACCAAGACAAAATAACCCATTTCTTTTTGGTAGAATAACTAGATTATCTTAGTATCTCAGGGGAATATCACAGATTTGTGCATCTTGATTCAGCAAAGCTTTTCACAAAGTCTCTTACAACATTATTTTGGAAAATATGTGAAATGCAAATCATTAAGTGATTCATAGCTAGTTAAATATCATATCCATGTATCAGAATATATGTATCCAAGAGAGTACTAGTCTTTGGCCCCGTTTTCTTTCATATTTTTATCAATAACATAAAGACATTGAAGGTAGCCTTACCAAGTTCTCAGATGACACAAAGATGGAAGGACTAGCTTACTAGCTAAACCTATATTTAAGATATTCTTAGTTTATTTGAGTATCAAGCTGAAATCAGCAAAGGAACTAACGAGTTATAGGATGACAAATCTCCATTCCATGTAAGAAAGACTTCCAACAATGGATGAGGCATAGGCTCTCAGTCAAAAAAAATCTAGAGAGGGGTGCCTTGGTGGCTCAGTTGATTAACCATCCAACTTCAGCTCAGGTCATGATCTCATGGTTCATGGGTTTGAGCCCCACGTTGGGCTCTGCACTGACATCTCAGAGCTTGGAGCCTGTTTTACATTCTGTGTCTCCCCCTCTCTCTGCCCCTCCCCTGCTCGTGCTCTGTTTCTCTCTCTCTCAAAAATAAATAAACCATAAAATTTTTTTTTTAATCTGGAGGGGTAGGAGATTGGATCATCAAATATTCCCACAATTGCAAAATTATATGATTCCAACCAGAAAATTATTAACAGACACTAAGTACTAACAGATTGCAAAGATAGTGGAAGACAATATAGAGCATAATGCTTGTTTTCGTAGAGAAAAGAAATCCTGAACAGAACCTTGAAGAATCAGTAAATAGGTATAAATGCACAGAAGAGAGTAGATCATTCCAGGGTTTTATAAAGCACAGAAGCAAAACTAACATGCCATTTTCCAGAGTTGGGGAGTTACTGACCTGGCTGTGACTTTGGTGAATAAAAGAAAATAAGGCTGGGTTTAGATCGTAGAGGATCTGAAACCAGGAAAGAAGTTTGTTCTTTGTACAGCAGAGAAGGTATCAGTCAGGCTCTGCTTGCAAGCATCAGAAACTAACTATGGCAAACTTCAAGAGAAGAGTTTATAGGATAAATATCAGAAACCCCAGAAGGCTGGAGAACCAGGTCTGGAAATATTAGAAAGCAAAGTGACCTCTGAGGACTAAAAAGCAGGAACCAGAAGGATGGCTAGAGTGAATGAATATCCAATCATATTTGATCTCTTTATTACACTGCTAAGGATTCAAATAGATGGATAGAGAGTTTCAAAGCCCTAGCTTGGGTCCTTCTCATTGCTGAAGAAGCTGAGTACTGGATTAATAGTTTTTCCAGACTGACAAGAGATAATTCCCCCAAAAGGAATTGAGGTGTGAAGGAGAAATAAGTGCTGAGCAGCCAAAAGACAATAATCTCACTATTGGCACCATTTGCAGCTTAGAGGAAGGTAGCAATATGATGAACACAGTGCTATAGGGAGATTTGGCAATTTGCAAATGGACTAGAGGAATGAAAACCTAAAGGTGAGTGTGGAGGGTGAACAGGTAGAGCACAGAGGATTCTTAAAACAGTGACAATACTCTACATGATACTATAATGATTGATACATGTCATTATACATTTATCCAGACCTCTAGAATGTACACCACCAAGAGTGAACCCTATTGTAAGCTATGAACTTTGAGTAATTATGATGTGTCAGTGTGGATTCTTCAATTGTAACAAATGTATCACCCTGGTTGGGGATGTTGCTAATGGAGGAGGCTATGCATACGTGGAGGCAGGGAGCATATGGGAAATCTCTATACCTTCCCTTCAATTTTGCTGTGAACCTAAAACTGCTCTTAAAAAATAAAGTCTTTTGGGGCACCTGAGTGGTTCAGTCAGTTAAGCATCCAACTTCAGCTGAGGTCATGATCTTGCAGTTCATGAGTTCAAGCCCCACATTGGGCTCACTGCTGTCAGCAAA
Source organism: Panthera uncia (assembly GCF_023721935.1). Classification (NCBI taxonomy): domain Eukaryota; kingdom Metazoa; phylum Chordata; class Mammalia; order Carnivora; family Felidae; genus Panthera; species Panthera uncia. The sequence goes on along the minus strand of NW_026057582.1, from coordinate 92,080,952 downwards.
GAGCCTGCTTCAGGTCCTCTGTCCCCCTCTCTTTGCCCCACCCCCACTTGCACTCTCTCAAAAATAAATAAACAGTAAAAAAATAAAGTATTTTTATAAAAACAAGAACAAAAAACTAAAGGCAGAGTGTGAGTTCTTTAGGTTTAGAGCATGGCACTGAGAATAAGATAGCAATGATGTTCACAGTAAAAACAAGAAGTCTCAATAACTACCTAGATGCTATGGACAAGGAGAGGAAAGAGTCAAAGAAGACCATAAATGCTCCTCTTGAGACTGGAGGAATGATGGTGGTAGATGTAAGAAAGCTTAGAAAGAGAGCAGTACCTAGGATGGAGAGGAAGAGAATGCTCATGGTGTTGAGTTTGGAAAATGTGCACTAGGAAGTAAGAAAACTAGGTAGTCCAAGAGGACTTGGTTGGAGATACAGACATAGGAGGATTTGGCATAGAGAAGACAATTTAAGTCAGATGAAGCTTTCTTACAGAGAGATATGTAAAATGGTGAGCAGAAATTGTGAAGATCTCCCTCTAAAATGTGAAAGGAAAAAAAAGAAAAGAAAGAAAACCCCCTCCCCCGCCCCCCAAAAAAAGAATCAGTAGAAGAGGTTTTGGGAATTTAGAATGAGAACTTTGCATTATGAACTTTTCACCATGAGTGGTATTACATTTTTCCATTTTTATTCCTCATCCCATTTTCTCCCTCTACCCCCAACACCCACTGTAATTATGTGTCCATAAATATGCATATATTCCTGTAAAATATGTGGGGTTTGTGGAGTTTGTGTGTTTGAATGTAAATAAGTGGCATTTGCTGTAGAACTCATTGTGTTATTTTTTCACTTACCACATCATGTTGCTCTAAGTACAAGAAAGCCAAATTCCTCTTTAGAAATGTCTGCAACAGCTTACATTTCTACCAGCAGATCACAAGAACTCCCATTTCTACACATTTTTGCCAATAGTTGGTAATATCCAATTTTTGCAAAATTGTTATATATAAAGTTGTATCTTCTTGATTAATTTTTCCTAAAGAGTTTGAATATCTCTTAAGATTTCAAGTTTCTCCTTCAATAAACTGTTTGATTGTATCTTTTCCCCATTTTTTTCTAAGTTTCCTTTTATTTGTTGATTTCCAGGAGTATAGTTTATATTCTAGAGCTGTGCAGTCCAAAATAGTAACTACTAGCCACTAATCATTAACTATTCAGACATGAGCTACTGGGTCCATGAAGTATGGCTAGTCCAAATTGACATGCACTGTAAGTGTAAAATGCACACCAAATTTCAAAGATTCAATACCAAAACAATGTAAAATATCTCAATAATTTTATATTGATTTTATGTTAAGATAATATTTTAGATGTATTGTGTTAAATAAAATTATTGTTAAAATTAATTTCACCTGTATATTTTTGCTTTTTATAATGTGGCTACTAGAAAATTTAAAATTACATATGTGACTCACATTGTGGCTTGCATTATATTATGATTGGGTATGTTTTTCTAGATATTCTTAGTTGGCTTTAGACACTGAAAATATCTTCTCTATTCTGTCCTCCTTCTTAAGTTCGTTTATAGTGTCTTTTGTGAAATCCATCCATTTTTCACCAGGCCACCACATTACACACTCTGGGGGAGGTATTCACATCAGGATCTATGTGAATGGCCCACCCTGGAGTTGTGCAGGGGATAACATATGCAGCCATACATAATGCTGATGTTTTGCTTTGTGAATTGCATTTTGTGTCTTGTTTAAGAAGTCCTTCCCCACAACCTGATCACAATGATATTTTCCTTGTATTATTTTTATAATTTAAGAAGAAACACAGTATGGTGTTGTATCATAAAGAAGCCATTAAAGACAGTGGTTTATAATGCAAAAATATGCAGAGTTCAGCCGAAAAGGATGATGATAGAGGAAATAATTATGTTGGGTTTTATGATTTTGACAGCAGTGTTTTCTTTCTAATTATGTTTTGTATAGGCAAATGTTAAAATTTGCATTCCAAAGAGCATGTTAACAGATGGTGAGGAAGGCAGTCCACAAGCCTGCTGAATGACAGGCTAATTCCAGTTTTTAGTCTAAATATCTGCTGAAATTAATTCTCACGATAGGCAAATGAGCCTGATATGGATCATACAGAATTGGCTGTAATTGTGAAGATTATTAGACAATGTTTGGATTTCTGCTTATACTATTCTGAAACATCATTTTGGGCATCTCACTTGCTTACTCTGGAAAGTCAACATATCTCTATTCCCTGTCAGATCAAATCCAAGCTACTCCAATCTGTCAGTAGAGACACCTATAAACTGGCCCTATCCTGTTTCCCATGCCTCATCTCCCCAACAGATTGTATATTCCACACAGTTAGGGACCATGTCTTACACGCATACTTCCTCATCAACATCCTAGAATATGTTAAAAACTGCAGCATCAGAGAAATAGGACACTATGTTTCTTAAGTCAACTAAAATTCAGTAAACTATTTGAGCAAAGGCTCTGTGCTAAATTTATTTGAGCAACTGTTTTCACCTTGAAGTAACTCACCTGACCTCATACAAAGAAAAATGCTAATGGCAGGAGCAAGTAGAAAATAACATGTTCAAAATGAGATATCAAATGGTAAGGTATTGAAAAGTTGAGGTCGACCTCAGAACTGCTAATATGCCCATTACAAACCACAGAAATACAGGTTTGCAGTAATAAGATTGTAGTCTTCTTTAAACCCTTTAATTCAAGAAAGAGGCTGAAAGGTTACAAAAAAGTCAAAGGTAATGAGGATAGACTCACATCAGACTAAGTTTAGGATGTTTATGGATTCAGGTAATTTATTCTTGATTAATCCTAGGAATTCCATCTCACTTTAGGTGTTAACATTTACTGGAATTTATAACAGTTAAGTCCAAATTAAAAGCTGACCCTTCTTTTTACTCAGCCCCCAGCCATAGGCTTAATTATGATTGTGTGAATGTGTAATTTTCATTTTGAAGAGTTTGTGATACTTGTGGTACAAGTCTGGGCATTATGTTAAGAAAACCAAATGTTTTTGGTCCATCTCATGACAGTTATAACATCAGTGTCTCCTGGAAAACTTTGCAGAGACAAGAATTTGTCTATCAACATTATATATGACATTGAATAGAAACGTATTTCCCAAGGCAAAATTGGAAGTGACACACTTTTTAAAATTCAGCTGTGATTTTTTTTTTTTTCTAAAGTCAGTTATGGTTGTCCAGGTCCACTCCTGCTTCTAGATACATTCTTCTTGCTAAAGTACATTCTCCGGTGGTTTTTTCATCAAGCATCTATGGATAACAAGCTCTCTTAGTATTTGTACATATGAAAAAGTCTTTTGCTCTTACTCTTCAATGATAATTAATCATGGTATAGAGTTTTATTTTGACAACTATTGAAAATGAAAGTATACATTCACACAATCATAATGAAGCCTCAATACATTGAAGGTATTATCTCTGTTTTCTGGGATTTGTTTTGCTGATAAGGAACCTGATTGTTTTCCTCTCTTGTCAATCTTCTGTTTTAGAAGACTTTTTCATTGATATTCTACCATTTCACTAGGAGGTATTTAATGTTAATTTTTTAAAAATGTAGTTCAAACATAAATGTATTCTTTTTTTTAAGTTTATTTATTTATTTTGAGAGAGAGTGCAAGCAGGGGAGGGGCAGTGAGAAAGGCAGAGGGAATCAGCATAGAGGAGCTTGATCTTATGGACCGCAAGATCATGACCTGGGCCGAATTCAAGAGTCAGGTGCTTACCAACTGAGCCACCCAGGCACCCAACATCAATGTACTCTGAATGGATTTTATATTTTTTATCTGAGAGTTTCCCTTCAGCTAGAATTATATGGTGTCCTGTGAGCAGCAGGGTGATGGGAGCCTCTGTATGAGATGGTTTCATTGTTACTCATTTCTGAACCCTATGGGTTTCATATATTTTTATATTTGTTTCTTGGCTTTGGGAAGTCCACATTTAAAAAAACCTTTTTTTTAATGTTTATTTTTGAGAGAGAGAGACACACAGACAGAGACAGATTGTGAGCAGGGGAGGAGCAGAGAGAGAGGGAGACACAGAATCTGAAGCAGGCTCCAGGCTCTGAGCTGTCAGCACAGAACCCAACGCATGGCTTGAACCCACAGACCATGAGATCATGATCTGAGCCGAGGTAGGACGCTCAACCAACTGAGCCACCCAGGTGCCCTGTGGATAGTCCACGTTTAGGGTAACTCCCACTCTGAGTAGTCCCTGAGGTCTCCTTCACTTGCACGTTGTTCTATTTCCATCCATGGCAAATTGGCTCACATTTGCAACAACTCTTGGCCTTCGGGCTCCCTGATCCCCACTTGAGGACAGCGTAGTAATTTCACAGCTCCCTCAGGTCCCATACCTAGATTTGCCCAACTCAAAGGCATAGGTCAGTTTGTTTCCTCCAGTGGACAACAAGGCTTCAGCTCCTTTTACCTGCTATGTCTCTATAGGTTTCCAGAGAATTTTCTTTCCTGCTTTTGAGCTTGGGTATATATTCCTTAAGTTAGTATTATTTTTTTAATCCAGCATTTGTGTGTATGAAGTGGGGCAAAAAAGATTGTATTCAGTTCACCATCTTGACTGAATTCTTCCACATTACCTTCTCCACTTCAGTACAGATAATCTTAAAACTACAGAGTAGATCAAGAACAAATGTTAACTGGGGCTTTTTTCCTTGCCGTGCTAGAAGTTCCTAGCTATCAAAGCCCTCAAAACAAAATTGGAAGACTTTTCCTTTTTAGGACCACCATAAAATTTGAAAACATCCTATTAAAAATGATAGTAGTATAATAGTGGAAGCAAGCAAAAGTGTTATCTTGGCAATTATAGATGGGTTCAAGTGGAAACTTGGTCTAGGAGCAAAAGATTTCTGAGATCAATCATTTAATTCTGATTATTTCTGCTAGTTAAGACCAAAATAAAAGAGAATAAAAGCTAATCCTTCTATCAAAATTAATGCAATTAAGAGTAGTCTTTTGTTGAAGCACTGATGAGATCATGTCTAGTCCAAGCAGAAGCCTGTCAATCTTACACTGTGGTTTACGTTTAATCAGATCTTTGTTTTCAAGTGCACAAATAATAGAACTCAATCTAAGATTTACACATTGCTGAGTCAAATATCATTAACTAGAAGCTTTGAAGTTTTGCCTGCTGGTCCATTGAGCATGTGGACTTGTGATCTGCATAAAGTTTATCAAAAAATTTCTTGACAATATTTGTAAATCAAAGAAATACAAACTAAGAAGGTTTTGATGTACAATTATGTACCCATAAAACTAAAAAAACTTAAAAAAATGCACAAGACTGTAGTAAAATCTATATTCAAATCTTGCTGACAAATTCCTACAATTCTTCTGAAAAGTAATATGGCAACATAGGTAGCAAAAATCATAATATTTATTTCTTGAAATAATTAAGGCCACTTCTGACAGTTTATGCTATGGAAATAATTCAACAGAAGATTAAAACTATGTACATAAGGCTGTTTACATGTAATAGTAAACAACCAGAAACAAGTTAAAAGTTAACACTCTTTTAAGTTTCAAGCCATGTTAAGTAATTGTGGTTTACCGAGAGATAACAACATGGCTTGTAGGAATAACAAACAGTTCCAGAACCAGAATGTCTTAACATATAAGACATTAACTCGTATTCTCATCATCAACACAACATTAACCTCTCAATCCCAATTCTGGTACTCCACTTTTAAGGAGATTTGAATACTGTTTAACTCTATTTCTGCTATTCCCACAACTACCAAATTATTTCTTTTGGATGTCATCTTCAAATGCCCTCAAAAAGACTATCTGATTGTTTTGGGCATTCACTATGCAATATTGGAGGTCTTTGTTGGGCAGAGCTTTTACAAAAGATTATATATATCATAGTTATCTGACTAGAGTCCAATATTAGGTCCTGGACCAATTAGTAGTAGCAAGGATACTAAAGTTGTATGATGCATTTTTTTTCTTTAATCTTGAAGGTACATTATTTTTGTAACCTAAAAGATAAAGTAAGAAGTTTCTTCATAAACAGTACTTAGTTATACACCTAATACAAGTTGCCCTTAAATTTTCATTTTAAAATAAAAACATGGGGGCACCTGGGTGGCTCAGTCAGTTGAGCATCTGACTTTAGCTCAGGTCAGGATTTCGCAGTTCGTGAGTTTGAGCCCTGCATCAGGCTCTGTGCTGATAGCTCAGAGCCTGGAGCCTGTTTCAGATTCTGTGTCTCCCTCTCTCTGCCCCTTCCCCACTCATGCTCTGTCTCTCTCCATCTCTCATAAATGAATAAACATTAAAAATTAAAATAAAATAAATAAAATAAAATAAAAATAAAAACATGTTTCAGCATGATTCATATTTATGGAGAGACTTCTGAAATCAGGAAAGGTCATAGTCCAGCAGGGAGAGACTTCATTACATAACAACTACTGAGATTGTATAACAAGGAAATATGGTGCATTCATTTCTCATTTCATGGATCTTAATAAATCTGTTCTTGATATGAATCCTCAAACTGTAGGTATAGGAAAAGACAAACACTTGTTAGATAGAAAGGATGCCAAGGGAGATTTACCCACACTGCATCAAAGTAAAACATGTCTAGAAAAGAATTGTCCAGGTTATGGATGAACAAGATGAAAAGAAAATTTATGAAAAATATTAAGTATGAACAAGGCAAGATAAAAGAAAACACAAAGCGACTATGCACATATACTCAGCAAAGAAAACAGTAATAAGGAAAGGAACATGGCATACCATATGTGGTCTGGAAACATAAAGAACAGAAAAAATGCAAGAGTTCTCTGTGCTGGCATGTTTATGATAAGATAAGAACTTATTATAAAATGAAAACAAATGAGATCTGTAAAAGAGAATTACAAAACAAATTAAGACTGTGTTAACCAGTGTTCAATCAGGAGCCAGAAACCATTAGTTATTTTAACCAAAGGAGTTAAAGAATTGTTATCTAGTTACTGAAGAATCAAAAAAGAAAAACAGAAAGATCAGATACAAGAGATATATATATATATTAGATATAAATATAGATGTAGATATAGAGATTCAGATTCATTGCAAAAGGGAGTTTCCACCCCAGGGGTGGGGAACAAAGAGAAGAGGTTGGAATAATTAAAACTTAGAAGATTTGGGGGGGGGGGTGGAATCTGGCTGTATGCTGACAGTGTGGAGCTTTTTTGGGATTCTCTCTCTCCCTCTCTGTCTGCCCCACCCCTGCTTCCATGGCTCACTCTCTCTCTCTCTCTCTCTCAAAATAAATAAACTTGAAAAAAAAAAAAAGTCCCTAACAGAGAGAAACTGGCAAAGCAGAAATGTAGTATGCATGGTCCCAGCTCTGGCATCTCAAATAAGAGGAGTGGGTGTGGAGGTAAGAGACAATATTTAATAACTGGCACAAGAACCAAACCAGTATAATTATGGAATTAATAAAATTAGAACATCAAGAAACAAATCTAAGGACAGTTTATTTTGCTCACCCTATATACCCAGTGCCTACCAAAGTGCCTGGCCCATTCCAGCACCCAATAAATATTGAAACAATGAATGAATGAATGCTCTGACACCCAGACCCAACTCACATGGTTTTTTTAAGGCACAATTCGTTCTTTGTTTGTTTGTTTGTTTCTCATCCCAACAGGTGCCCTCTTCAATGCCCATCACTCACTTTCCCCTCTCCCCCACCCCCCATCAACCTTCAGTTTGTTTTCAGTATTTAAGAGTCTCTTATAGTTAAGTCATAGTTGATTCTAACACGAAATTGCTTGAACTGCTTTTTCGCTCTTTTCTGTGAGAATGGCTTCTCCTTTTATGCTGGTGGATGTTATAGCCAGCAGAATTGCCATCAGTTACAGGCTAGAGCTGAATAACCAAAACAGACCATATCAGAAACTTGGAATCATCCTCTGTATCAAGAGAGACATGAAAACAAGTGAAATGCACTCTCTAACAATAGCCTATGACATGCTCACACTCTATGCTGTCAGTCATGAATCTTACTATAGAATGTATTTCAAAATTTTTTCTGTAGTATTCTTTGCCTTCATTCTAATATCATACTACTCTTTGTTTTTCCTGAAGTATGATTTGCACTGTTTATTACTACCAATGCTATCTTCTTTTTCTTCTTTCTCTTCTCCTCTTCCTCCTCCTCCTCCTCCTCCTCCTCCTCCTCCTTCTTCTTCTTCTTCTTCTTCTTCTTCTTCTTCTTCTTCTGGTATGTAACATTAGTGTGTCTTGCAGAAGAAACAATAAGTAATCAAGGGCTTCTTTCATGGATTTTTTTATGTGTACTTTTAATCCTTAGGAAGTGTTTGCGTCATTCCAGTGTATTCCCTGTGTTCAGGTTTAAAACCAAATTTCACTGGAATGTATAAACTGTCACAGTTAAAGGAGTGTTTCACTGTTTTATAATGATAACTTTCATAGCATAGAGTCCATTGAGTGTTTGGATCTGTGTCCTTACCTGTTCAGAAGAATAACAAATCAGAAGTCATAGTTTTCATATTTACTGTTTTTCACCTTCCTATAATTCATACAAATCCTGCTGACTTTGAACTTAAAAAAACCATAAGTGAATCTTGTTATTTTTTAATTTAAAGTTCTCCTGTGGCAAATCTGTTGTGAACTGGGATATGTTGACATAGGTGATTACTGGAGCATATTTGCACCAAAAAAACTCATCACACTCAAATATGCAGCTGCATATTAGCAGGTGGTAATTTTAGAGGAAAGGAAGGCTAATAAAAGAAGAATAGGCTGGGGGGGGAGGAAATATCTAGATAATTTTAACACCTTCAACCACAATTACCAGATAAAGACCATTTATCTCAATTCTTGAGAGGACAGGGATACAGACTACTGGAACTATCTCTCAAGGTTGTCTGCCATTGCACCACTGGTGAAGGATAGACGCTGGCATAATAATGAACTGTTGGGGTGCCTCGGTGGCTCAGTCAGTTAGGCATCTGACTCTTGATTTCAGTTCAGGTCACGCTCTCAGTCATGGGATTGAGCCCCACTTTGGTCTCTGCTCTGACAGCACTAAGCCTGCTTGGAATTCTCTATCCCTTTCTCTCTGCCCCTCCCTTGCTCTCTCTCTCTTTCTCTCTCAAAATAAAAAAATAATAATAGTTATGAACTGTTGATTTTTCTGACAGACAAGAAAGCCCTCAGACCACTTGTAGATCACCATTTCAGAACTTTTATGGTAAGCTATAGCTCACCTTTGGGGGCAAGGACTCTATTATGTTCACTGCTATATCCCCAATACTTATGAGTCCAAAGAACTCATAATTCTTTACATCATATATCAAATCCATGAGCTACTCATCAAATGTTTTGTTATTGAACAAAATCCAAGAAAAATAAAAAATATTTCAATATTATTAATGATGTGTTTTAAAAGTTTTAGTGTCAACTATACTCAAATAAAAAATTTTTTAAACAAACAACAATTTGTTTTTAGCAAAAAATAGGTAGTGATAAAAAACGTTGGCCCAAGAAAACTATATGACAGTTCCTCAAAATATTAAACATATTTTGAGTTTAACATATAATCCAACAATTCCACTTCTGGATAAATATCCAAAAGAATTGGAAGCAGAGACATGAGCAGATATTTGTTTATTAATGTTCATAGCAGCATTCTTCACAATAGCCCAAAGGTGGAAGCAACTCAAATATCTGTCAAAAGATAAATGGATTTTTTAAAATGGGGTATATACATAGACAATGGAATATTATTCAGCTTTTTAAAAGAATGAAGTTGTGACACATGCTATAACATGGGTAAACCCTGAAGACACTGTGTTAAGTGAAATAAGCCAGTCACAAAAAGACAAATATTACATGATTCTACTTATAGGTATAACATACCACTTATGAGGTAGCTAGAAATACTCAAATTTATAGAAACAGAAAGTAGAATGGTGGTTGCCAGAGACTTGAGGAAAGAAGATGAAGGGCAGTTACTATTGTTTAATGAGTATGAATTTCAGTTTGGGAAGATGAGAATGTTCTAGAGATAAATGAATGGTTCATAACAATGTGAATACATTTCATATCAGTGAACTGTACACTTAAAAGTGGTTAAAATGGCCAATTTTATGTCATTTATATTTTACCATAATAAAAAAATTTTGACAAAAACTCTTAAAGAATATTGGTCATTAGAAAGTATCTTATCTGGTATCATTTTAGTTCATGTAATTGCATTATTATTTCAAATGAATTAATAAATGCTTTTTAAATTTCCCCACTTTAATTGCTAATATGGGAAATAGTCATAGATAAAACCCACATAAACAAAAGCTCCTTGGGGTCCTCAATATTTTTTAAGAGTGTAAAGGGTTCCTGAGACCCAAAAGTTTGAGAATCACTGGTCTAGTTTATAGGGTGATTGGACTAACCTCATTAAGATGCTACCAAACTGAGGCATCTGGGTGGCTCAGTCAGTTAAGCACCTGACTTTGGCTCAGGTCATGATCTCACGGTTTGTGGGTTCAAGTCCCACATTAGGCTGTGTGCCGACAATCAAGCCTGGAAGCTGCTTTGGATTCTGTGTCTCCCTCTCATTCTCTCTCACCGCCTTACCTGCTCATGCTCTGTCTCTCTGTCTTTCAAAAATAAATAAATGTTAAAAAAAAAACTTTAAAAAAAAGATGCTAGCAAACTGACACTTCTGTCCCAAAATTCTATTACCTCAGGTTTATCAAGGTTTAGCTAACCTGTTCTAAATTCAGACACCCCAAATTGCCTGTGAACGTAAACAGTTGTGTCAAACGTGGGTTAAGTAATGCTTGTTGATAAATAATTCTGAATCTGCAGACTTCTGGGCCTGACCTCATTGCTACTAGATCAAAATTCATGCCTGCACACAGAGGGTGGTAATTGAGTATCCTAACACAAATTAAGGGTTTGGAAGAAATGTACTCTTTAATTGTGCACCTTATCTATTCTGTGGTCACTTAAATATAACCCACTAACTATAGAGTTCTTAGTCTACTTAGACGTGCAATTTAAAATTCATTATCCAGCAGTATAATTCGCAAAGACTGTGTAAAGACTGGTTATGCAAGAGTGACATCAGAAATATAGTCATAATTTAAGGTGGGTCACTCAGTCTTCTCTTTAGCTGGTATGACCGTTTTTGCTTTCTGAACGATCCCTAAGAACAGATGTTACTGGTAAATGCTGACTGCAATGAAATGTCTTCTTCCTTCACAGGAGATCGGGTCTTATCAAATCGCCTACTGGCATAGTGAGTAAAAACATAAACTTGGGAGGTAGACAGACCTGCATCCCAGTCTCAGCTCAGGTAGTTACCAGCTGTGTGACCTCAGGTAAATTGAATAACCTCTTTAAATCTCAGTTTACTTATCAGTAAAATGGATACACTAATACCTTTATTCAACAGATTAAGTATTAAATTAAGTAATGGGTAAAAAGCAATTAACCCAGTGCTGAATTTATACTAAGCATCTGATCAATATTAGCTACTACTTCAGATACTATTACTGGCCTCATTATACTACTGAGCTAGTTCTATTAGAGTAAGTGCTAGAAACCAAAAGCCTTGTTATCATTTTTCTTCTCCCCTTAGGAAATGCAGAGACTGACAGGACTAAGTACTATAGAAGGGGAAAAGTGGGCACTCCTCTGTCTGTCCTCTAAAAGCAAAAGACAGCCAGAGGAAAGGATTAAGCCCAATCATGTCTCTTACAGCCCCATTTCATCAGTTCTTAAATGAATGTTTATTTCACATTACAATACCTCTGCAATTGGGATTTGTGAGACATTGAAGGTATTGCATTGCCTAACTGGAAGGGTTTTTTCTTTCCTAATGCTGAATAAAACAATGGCAAATTTTACATTTCATAACATCTTAGATTCAATAAAATACAATAATTGAACTTCCTACTAAAAAGTATTAATAACACCCAAATAACTCTCCAAAGTACACATTTTATCATTGTACTTACAATACTATCTTCTGATCTGTCCTGCCAGCCCTCAGCCCTAACAAGCTTGTCATCTGGCCCACTTAGATTGGTTGAATGACTGCATGCATGGGCTTGATCTGACCTTATTCACCACTCATACTGTGAGTCTCTGAAAAAGTATAGCCAAAGGGAGTCTATTTCTCTTTTCTCGGAATCCAACAGTCTCTAATTATATAGTGTTGGTGTTGCTCATACTTGTTTCATGCGTGTGAATTTCATCTCAACAACTATAGTGTGAGCATCTTTAGATAAGGACTGAGTCAGATAAACATTTTGCCTTCTCTATAGTCCTGGTGACACAGGGCATATTTAGTGATCAATTGCCTGAAAGCTTTTTATGCTACATAAGAACATGTGACCGTAGTCCTACCAATTTGACTCCCTTAGAATCTTGGGTAGGGGGTTGTCTAAATTTCACAAGCTACTCTAACATTTCAAATCACCAAGACCCTCTTCCTCTACCACTACTGGATGCTAATTGACTTTTTGTCTATTGATCAAGAAAGTCAAACCTACAGTGAAAAAATTACAAACTATAGATTAGATGGTCTCTGGCAAAGCTGATACTGTCTGTGTACCACTTGTAGCTCTCTGATCCTTTTGATCAGTTCTGGGGGCCATCTTTCAGCTTCTGTTTGCTTTGTTTCCAATGAACTGCTTTGCCAGTACTGGCAGAAATTCAGAATTGCCTGAGGGGAAACATAGTCATTGATTGGTGCCTGAATATGAAAGCTGAGCTTTTTTTACTCAAGGCTGGATAAACCCTGAGGTATAAGTTGTGCTCCAGAGCTCCCCATAGGATCAGGCAAAGGCCAGGACCTCGTGAAATTATCCTCAAGCGTGTCTCCTTTCCCCTCTTCCTGGTTATTTCCCCTACTTTCTTTTTAAGTGTGTCAGTGAGGCAACTAGGGTCTGGATTTGATGGTGTCTCAATTTTAACATAAAAATAAATGGGGGAAAAGTTTTATGTTCCATGATTTAAAAGTTTACAGTATAGTAAATCTTTGTTCTTCACCCTGGGTGATCATTCTTGAAACTCACAATGAGCAATATAAAAACATCAACAAAACCAGACCTGGAGAGTTCTTCTGCCCTGCCCTTTAGGAGAACACAGCTGCCCTAAGCAGAACGGGAATTAAGAAACAAAAAGATGGAAAACAATAAGAACTGACCAAACAACATTCCACAATAGATTCTCTTTTATCTACAAGTTATGTTTATTTAATTTTATGTTTGACAATGTCTGGCTTTTTTGCTGAGCATCTTAGTGGTCTTTTGGAACTAAAACAATGATGCAAAATGATTTGATGAATTCCCTAGTGCTGTACAACATACAGTCTATATTTTGGTAAAATGCTACAAGATTATATAATAGAAATGTGTCATCTAACAGGTTCCAATTTTTCTCTCATTGAATCTTTTGTAATGCTCTGGAATATCAAAAAACAAATCTCAAAAAACAATAGGATCTATTCTAATGGATGGAACAGGTACACAAGATTATACACTTTGGGCTGATAGTTTCATAAATTTGTTTCTGAATTCCTTAAGGCTCTTAGGTGTGGTAGATGGTAGTATGGATGAGGAGAGAGCATGGTCCTTGAATGACAGAACTCTGAAACTGTATTCTCTTCTTCTCTTTTACGACCTTCAGCAAGTTGTTTAATCTTCCTGAACTTTCGTTTCATTTTCTCAATAAGACTGTTGTAAAGAAATGAATGAGATAATATGCATAGGCATACCTTGTTTTATTGCACTTTGCCTTATTGTGCTTTGCAGATATTGTGCTTTTTGCAAATTAAAGTTTGTGGCAACCTTGTGTTAAGCAAGTCTATCAGAGTCATTTTTCCAAAAGTTGTTGAACATTTTTTATCTCTGTTTCACAGTTTGATAATTCTCACAATATTTTACGTGTTTCCATTGTTATTGTATTTGCTATGCTGATCTGTGAACAGTGAATCTTTGATGTTACTATTGGAATTATCTTCGGGCACCATGAACTGTGCCCAGATAAGACAGTAAAGTTAATCATGAAATGCTGTGTGTATTCTATTCTGACTGTTACACCGACCTGGAACAGGTTTCTCTCCTTCTCATTGGGTCTCCCTAGTCTCTGAGACAACAATATTAAAATTAGGCTAATGAATATCTCTACAATGGCCTCTAAGTGTTCAAGGGAAAGAAAGAGTCTCACATCTCTCACTTTCAATCAAAAGCTAGAAATGATTAAGCTTAATAAGGAAGGCATAAATGCCAAGATAGGCTGAAAGCTAGGCCTCTGTGTCAAACAGCCAAGTTGTGGATGCAAAGGGAGAGTTTTTGAAGGAAATTACAAGAGCTACTCTAGTAAACTCATAAATGATAAGGAATATGGAAAAAATTTTAGTGGTCTGGATAGATCAAACTGATGAGGGAGCATAAGGCAAGCTGAGGACAAAGGACAAGCTAACAACACACACACCCCAAAACAAGGTGGGATATGTGTAATATTCCTCAGACAATCCCAACTACCCAAGAGCAAAGGAAATGAAAGAAAACAAATGGTTAATTGATAGAGATCATAGTTATGCAAGACGTGAGTCTCCATCAGTTTACACATGTCTTAGCAAATAAGAAAAAGGTGATCTGATAGCCTAATCCCCAGAAACCTATAGACTCAGTTTCCTGGAGCCCTAATATCACCCTCCCCTCCATAGCGATGTGGGGAACAAAGGCAAGAAGGAAACAGCAGGCAAAATTCAATCTCCTTATAACCTGCAGCCCATTGACAAATACTTGAGGCAAATACAGAGTGAAATATTTCTCCAGGAACCCCCTATAGTCATAATGTTAAATGCCTTACTAAAGGAAAAGCAACCTTAGCTTGACAATAGCTAAGCCTCCAGTATCTTTTTTTTTTTAATTTTTTTTAACGTTTATTTATTTTTGAGACAGAGACAGAGCATGAACAGGGGAGGGCCAGAGAGAGAGGGAGACACAGAATCCGAAACAGGCTCCAGGCTCTGAGCTGTCAGCACAGAGCCCGACGTGGGGCTCGAACTCACGGACCGCGAGATCATGACCCGAGCTGAAGTCAGACGCTTAGCTGACTGAGCCACCCAGGCGCCCCTAAGCCTCCAGTATCTTATGAGTCTTCTTTCACATACAAAAATCACTTTAGAGAATTCCTCTTGACTTTATCTCTCCCAACTCCATAATATATAAATGGTCACCCCTCATACTTAAAAAACAGCTCTTTCTGCCCATGGGTCCTGTCCCCTTGCTTTAATAAAATCACCTTTTGCACCAAAGATGTCTTCAACAATTCTTTGTTGGCTGTCAGCTCTAATCTCCACCAATCACTCTAAAGCCCCATTAAAACCATCCATAACATTCTCTTAAGCCAAAGCCTAATCCAGAGCAAGACCCTAACTCTTCAATTCTATGAAGGATGAGAGAGGTGAGGGAAAAGTTTGAAGCTAGTAAAGGTTGGGTCACAAGATTTAAAGAAAACTTTTATGGGGGCGCCTGGGTGGCTCGGTCAGTTGAGCATCTGACTTCAGCTCAGGTCATGATCTCGCAGTACGTGAGTTTGAGCCCCGAGTGGGGCTTTGTGCTGACAGCTCAGAGCTTGGAGCCTGCTTCAGATTCTGTGTCCTCCTCTCTCTCTCCACCCCACCCCTGCTTGTGCTCTGTCTCTCTCTGTCTTTCAAAAATGAATAAACATTAAAAAATATTTAAAGAAAACTTTTATGTTATATTTTCAAAACATAAAAGTGCAAGATGAAGCAGCAAGTGCTGATGTAGAAGCTGCAGCAAGTTATCTAGATCTAGCTAAGAAGGTTAATGAAGATGGCTACACTAACCATTTTCAGTGTAGACAAAACAGTCTTCTACTGGAAGAAGATGCCATGTGTGACTTTCATAGCTGGAAGGAAGTCAATATGTGACTTCAGAGTTTCCAAGAATTGGACTGATTCTTTTGTTAGGAGTTAATGCAGCTGATGATTTAAGCTGAAGCCAATGCTCATTGGCCATTCCAAAAGTCCTAGGGCCCTTAAAAACGATGCTAAATCTACTCTGCCTGTGTTCTATCAATGGGACAATAAAGCCTGGATGACAGCACATCTGTATACAACATGGCTTACTGAATATTTTACGCCCACTGTTGAGACTATTACTCAGAAAAAAATATTCTTTTCAAAATATTACTGCTCATTGACAATGCATGTGGTCACCCAAGTTCTGACTGAGATGTACAACTAGTGTTGTTTTCATGCCTGCCAAAACAACATCCATTCTGCAGCCCATGGACCAAGGAACAATTTCAACTTTCAAATCTTATTATTTAAGAAATACATTTCATAAGTCCATAGCTGCCATAGGTAGTGATTCCTCTGATTGATCTGGGCAAAATAAATTGAAAATCTTCTGGAAAGGATTCGCCACTCTAGATGCCAATAAGAACATTTGTGATGCATGGTAAGAGGTCAAAATATTGACATTAGCAGGAGTTTGGAAGAAACTAATTTCAGCCTTCATGGATGACTTTGAGAAGTTCAAGACTTCAGTGAAGGCGGTAACTGCAGATGTGGTAGAAAGAGCAAGAAAACTGGAATTAGAAGTGGAGCCTGAAGATGCAATCTCATGATAAAAGAGGAATGGATGAGGAGTTGCTTCTTATGGCTGAGCAAAGAAAGTGGTTTCTTGAGATGGAATCTATTCCCAGTGAGGATGCTATGAAGATTGTTAAAATGACAACAAAGGATTTAGAATATTAGATAAACTTAGTTGATAAAGCAGCAGCAGACTTTGAGAGGATTGATTCCAATTTTGAAAATGCTTCACTGTCAGTGAAATGCTATCAAACAGCATCACATGCTATAGAGAAAATGTTCATGAAAGGAAGAGTCAATAGATACAGCAACTTCACTGTTGTTATATTTTATGAAATTACCAGAATCGTCAGCAACTACCATCCTGAGCAGTCAGCAGCCATCAACATCGAAACAACACCCTCCACCAGCAAAATTTTACAACTTGCTGAAAGCTCAGATGAGGGTTAGCATTTTTTAGCAATAAAGTATTCTTTTTTAAAAATTTTTATTTATTTATTTATTTTGAGAGAGCCCTCATGAGCAGGGGGAGGGCAGACAGAGAGGGAGAGAGAGAATCCCAAGCAGGCTCAGTCAGCATGGAGCCCAACACAGGGCTTCATCCCACAAACCATGAGATCATGACTTAAGCCAAAATCAAGAGTCAGACACTTAACTGACTGAACCACCCAGGTGCCCTGCAATAAAATATTCTTTAACTAAGGATGTGCATTGGGTTTTAGACATTATGCTATTGCAGACTTAAGAGACTACAGTATAGTATAAACATAACTTTATATACATTGAGAAACCAAAAAAAAAATCATTTGACTTGTTGTATTGCAGTATTTGCTTTATTGTAGTCATCTGGAAGCAAACCCACTATATCTCCATATATAGCCCACTGGGCTGCTCCATAACTAATACCTATCATTGGTGGGGCAACTATTTGAGGTGTTAATCTATATCTTGTTCTGGTAGCAGTAGGTGTTTTTGCTTCCCCCATCCAAGGAAAGTAGCCAAGTCTGCCTCAGGGAGTGTCTAATGGCTTTAATGTTGTAAGGCCAAAATTAAAAGTTGCTTGATGCTCAGAACACAAGAGTCTTGGAGATGATATAGCTATTTTGTTCCAGATGGCAGGAGACACCAAGAGTTGGGAGAATAAAAAGAAGGCCAAAACTAGAGAGAAAGCTATTTGGGAAACATATTTCTATGTTTAGGGGGATAGGTTTATGGGTTTCAAGAGATTCAAGGACATGTGCCTTACTTCCACACAGTAGTTGGAGCCATGGCTTCTTATAATGATGGCTGACTTAGTAGTGTGCTGCATCTCAGGGAACAAGATGGGTGACCTATACTTCAAGTGTCCCAATTTTAGATCCCTGGCCCAAGCCTTGCTTAAAATTAGTGGAATCACCCAACCACATGGACAGTATCACCTGTACACCTGGGTGAGACAAGCTCCCATGCTGCCTCCAACATTTTAGAGGTCCCTGCTTTGGCCTTCCATTGGCTGCATCCCTCCTTATGGGGCAAGAGGTCTACAAAGGACATGCACACCCAGAGCCCACACCTCACTCTTTTAGGCCATGCTTTACATACATGAGACCCCAGAATTCCCAGCCGAAATTACTCTGAACTGCTTCCAAGTTCTGCACCAGTATCTTTCCAGGGTCCATCTTCCTGAAGACAGCTGTGCACCTGTGTGTACACCCTCACTTGAGGGAAAGTTAAAATGTGACCTTTTGTCAGAAGTGGGGATTGGCAAACAGAGTTTGTATGTGCAAGTTGGACAATATACACACGTGTGCAAGTTCCCTTATTGGGCAGGACAGTGCTGGGGTGTGAAAAGAAAGAGGGCAAGCCACAGGTAGGACCAGGAGCCACCTTTCCTACATTGCCACATTCAGAACTTCAAGAAGTCCCCAATTTCTTAATTCAAAGCAGGCTTTCCAGCTTGTTACGAAATTACATTTATCAAGATAGAATGATAGAATCTAGTCTATTTAGTAGTTTTTCAGCTTGATTTATAACTTTAAAATATTTAATATATGGCATACGAACCTCTATTTGTACTCTTGTTCTAGGCCATATAACTTTTAGGGGTGGCCTCGGACCATAAGGATTTGGATGACAGTTACCCAGGAGTGGTAGCTAATACAGTCTGAAGACCAGAGGGCCTGTCTCATAATATTTTGGAGTGTGTAAGACCTGGAGAAGGTACAAGATACCCCTAATGAGTCCCCCCCCCCCAAATAAACATGACAAATTCTGGATTTCTCATCTCCTTTGACCAAAGTGGCTCAGAGCTAGATTTAACTTCATTTAGAATAAAATAGGACAGGGATGCTGTCATTCACTGCTTTATCCCTATACACATGTTGAATGAGTGGATTCTTGCTCTCTGTGCAAGGACCAAACTCATGCCTGCCATATGTATAAAGTACCTGGTTTTATGCTGTTACATATTTTTTTAATGTTTATTTATTATTGAGAGAGAGAGAGAGACAGACCGTGAGCAGAGGAGGGGCAGAGAGAGAGGGAGACACAGAATCAGAAGCAGGCTCCAGGCTCTGAACTGTCAGCATAGAGCCCGACGTGGGGCTCGAACTCATGAACCGTGAGATCATGACCTGAGCTGAAGTCGGACGCTTAACCAACTGAGCCACCCAGGCGTCCCTGTGTTGTTACATATTAAGTGTCACTGTCAGGTGACCATTGTTGTATGTAGCACCTATTTGTATGTAATTTATCAGATAAGCCTAGAATACCCTGTTGATTTACTAAATTATTTTAGCACCGTTAGCACTGTCTGCCGGACCTAGACTACAATGTACCTCATGTGCTAAGTTTCTTCACTTCCTGATTGTCATAAGTCCTCGTCCAATTTTCTGACAGAGCCCCTATCTATTAAAAATTAAGAGTTTCTTGGGCCCTGAATGTGAATCCAATTCTGCTTCATAGACCACAGCCTTAAGGTTCTAGATCCTTTTCCATCTATATGTGACTTTCCTGCCTTCAGAGTATAGTTTTGTTCATTGGCCATGCCCACATTTAACATAGTACCTGCCTTCTCTCCTATTCTAGATGCAATCCCAGAGTTAGAAATCTGACTTACCAACATCACCAGCAGCAGGCATACTCATTGCTCTCTGAGCCAGAAAATGATGCTCCTACAGTCACCCTTCAGGACACTGTATTCAAGAGTTAAAGAAAGAACAAGTTTATCTAAAGCCATCTTTCTTAGCAGACTGAGCACTGAAGGGTACTATTTTAAAGCTTTTTTTTTTTTTAATGTTGATTAATTTTTGAGAGAGAGAGAGAGAAGCAGAGAGAGAGAGAGAGAGGAAGACACAAGAATTCGAAGCAGACTCAGGCTCTGAGTTGTCAGTGCAGAGCCCGATGTGGAGTTCAAGCTCAGGAATTGAGAGATCATAACCTGAGCAGAAGTCAGTCGCTTAAATGACTGAGCCACTCAGGTGCCCCTGAAGCCTTTTTAAAGTCTCCATGTACCTCTGTGTTTCTCAGGTCTTGCCATTTGTAGACAATTTGCCTATTCTCAGAGAACCAAACACCATATGGTTTCTACCCTGTTGTGCTATAATCATAATTGTGACTACGGTTTTTTTAGTCTGAGTTTGATCTTCCTTCGTGTATGTTCACCAGCTTAGTGATTTAGTCATGCTGAAATTCTACTAGTACCAAACTCAGTAAGGCCCCAATCTGGACATCAGAGGCTCCTTGAAGGCAATAACTGTGACTTTGGTTTGGTATCCCTAGCACTTAGTACCCCACCTGTCATGTAGTGTTGTTCAGTGAAATCCCTCCTAGAGAGAGGTTCTATCGAGAATATCAGAGGGTCTGAGTTTTACCCTACTTGCAAGTTAACAAGTTAGCCTGTCACAGTTTCATGGATGGTAGAAGGTATTAGACTCCTGGGTCAGAGACAAAAATTGTTTATTACTGAAAGCAATATTAGTAGTTACAATATCTGCATTTTTTAAAGCCAGTTCCCCCAAACTTAGTTTCTACAAGGCAATGTGAATAGGGCCAGTTAACACCTGTACATGAAGAACTCTGAGCGTCAAGAAATTGAATCTTTGTTTTCCTGTGCAGAGTTTTATGGTTTTATTTAAAACAAATAAAACTTGCACAGGAAATGTCAATTTATTTTCTGCACTGTGTAGCCTGGCATTGGGATTGGTGACTCATGGCCCGCTGGGTTGCTCTTTCCAGGATGGCTTTGTGGTTCTTAGAGGAAACTCTGTAAGCAATCTCAGCACAGTAAGATTTGTTGTATATCAGCAGCACTTCTAACTTTTGGAGATTGTAGACCAGAAACTTCCAGAAACCACTGGGCATTTGCTTCATCTACTTGTTACTGCCCTAACCAATGTTGGGCATCAATATCTGGCGCTTGAATCTTTTCTGTACCCTGTTGTCGCTGCCTCTGGGTTTCTGCCAGTTATGCTTAATTTTGACATATTAGTCTGATGGTGCCAGATGAACTTTTTGGTCTTCTTTTGGACAATGTTGGGTTTCTTGGGCAATCTGAAAGCAGTCATGATGCTGTGTTGCAGGTGGCTGCTATCTCCTTTGAATCTTTTATAGTGGGCAATCAACATGCCTGCCCTTTGCTCCAGAGGGACACAGTATCACTATCAGACATTTTTGACAAGGTAGTTGGGAACAAAATTCAATCAGTGCTTCACTTGCAAGATATGCAGAGATGTGCATGGCCCACAGAGAAATGTCTCAACATATGGCTTAAGGGAGACAGAGTTGACAGCAGCCTGAACACTGCCCTGCCCACATCAACCTCAGAAGCCTTCAAGGAAAAGCAATTTTCTCAGTGTTTCGCAAGCAGACTGCTCCTTCCAGCCTCTACTTGATTGATAGTCCAATACTCCCTGCCTTGAATCCCTCTCCCTATTTCTCTTACTGTGTAAATATTATTCATTCTTCCAGGTAAGTGTCAAATTCCACCTCTCCCACAAAGCATTCCATGACCAGCCCTACTCCCAGTGGTTTCATCGTCTCCAATATTATATAGTGATTATTATCTATATCAATCATATTAGCACTTAAGGAGTAATAATAATAATAATACCAACAACCTCAGACATTTTGTAAATCACTATACTTTTTATAATTTTTTTTACATAAAATATTTCCTTGACCCTCATAGGAATCTGTGAGACATGCAAAGGAAAATATTATTATTTTTCAATTTATAGATGAGGAAAAGCAGAGATTCAGAAACTTGCCCAAGGTCACCTAGTATAAGTAGGTCATCAGGTTTAGAGTTGGTTCCTAGACTCACAATGGCTGCACTATACCACTTCTTATTGTCTTTAAACTCCCAAACGGATTTATGTCATGTGGTATTAAGTATCAGACTTCATAGTTTCCCTCTGGTCAAAGATTAGTGAAGGAGAGTAGAGTTACAGCAGAGTCTAGTGGTTACAGTCCTAAGTCAGACAAATCTGCTGTGGAGAGATTTTTTGGGTTCACCAATATGCAGGCTGCCTTTTCTTCTGGAACATGGAGCTAAACCACATCTCCCAGATTCCCTTGCATCTGGGTAGAACTATGTGACAGCCTGTGGAATGTGGACAGCAGGGATGTCACTACTTCCAGGTGTAGCCATAGAACATTCTATTCAGTTTTCCATGCTCTCTTTCCATCACTCCATCAGGCTGGTTGATGATGGGAGGTCTTGAGGCTACAACATGCTCAAGCCACAAAATGGAAGGGGCATGGGTACATGAGACCCGGCTTACAGGTGAGTTGCCTAAGAGAGCCACCTGATGAGGACCATCAATCCTGCACTTTGCCCCAGAAAGGAACAAATTTTATTTTGTTACTTCACTATGAATTGGGGGATTATTAAGCCAGTTACCCTACTCTAATACACTTGAAATTAAATCTCAGTCCTGCAATTTAGCAGTGTGATATGCCCTTCTGCATGGTACTTAGCCTCTACCCATTTGTAAAATGGGAATAATAATAATACCTATCTCATAGGATGCTTATGAGGGTTAAATGAAACAACGTATACAAAGGACTTAGCATAGTGTCTAGCACATAGTAGAAATTCTATTTAATCAATAAATATTAACTATTCATGTTATTGTTGCTAACACATTTTCCGCTGGTTCCAAAATGGATTTCAAAATTCTTCTTTTCCAACTTGTTTTAGAGGAGAAAGGAGAGTGCTTTCTCCCATTCTGATTACTTTATGACAATGAGAATGGCTTAGGGCTAGTCAGGGCTAGAGTCAGTCTGCGCATAGACCTTATTTTTTGTGCAAACTGCCAAACTATCCTTTCCTGCCCCTTTGGATTATTAAGCTTCCGATGAGAAATAGCCAGGGATGGGGTGAGGGAAACCCACAAAAACATAAAGCTATTCCCATTGAGAGAAAAACCTTATTAAAATCTTCAGAAACTCTCTGAATATCATTCTAGAAATATGTACTTCTAACAAAGGCTACTTTTGATAATACTTAATCTGAATGTTCACAATGAATATATCAGTTGTCTGGCTGGGTCATTTGGAATTAGACAACTAGTCTTTCAAGTTAAAAAAGTCTATTCTTTGAGTGATAATGATTTATCAATGTAGGTTCACCAATCGTAACAAATGTACCACCATAGTGGGGAATGTTGTTAATGGGGGAGGGTATGCATGCATTAGGGCGGGGGGTATATGGAAACTCTCTGTACTTTCCACTCAATTTTGCTGTGAACCTAACACTATTCTAAAAAATAAAGTATTTAAAAAAAAATTTGTTCACCACTACTGAGTGAACTTCCCGTTATAAACATTTAGTCTAATTGGGATAATGATATTATTAAAAAGAAATTAAGATCATTTTGTCTTGAAATGGTTGGCACAGTGTATTCCCAGTACACTATTTTTTCTCTGGTTGGTGGCAACACAAACTTGCAGTACAGATTGAGCCACCTCTCTGACACTTGGGAAGCTGATGACAGGACACAGAAAGGCCTGTCACAGCTGATTTCATGTTATGACTTGTTAATGTGTCCAGCCCACCCACTCTTGCAGTGGTTCAGGGAATTAAAAAAAAAAAAAAAAAAAGAATTCCCCAGGGGTGTGTAGCAAGAACATTTCTTGCATGAGCAGATCAAGAAAATAAAGACTGTTTCCTTGAAAATTTTGCTTGATGGCCCAGATTTAAATATTAGGTAAAGAATAATTTTCATTCACCCTCTTGTCAATTATCCTGCTGCTTGCTCTCACCTTGTCTACTGAATAAGCAAACCTGAAAAAAGCTATGAACTCTGATCAGTCATCCTGGGTTTGAACTCCAGCCTGATGCTTTGGCTAGGTTATTTAACTTTTCAGAGATCTGCTTACTTGTCTATAAAACAAGAGTATATGGCACAAAAACAGACACATAGACCAATGGAATAGAATGGAAACCCCAGAACTAGACCCACAAAAGGATGGCCGACTAATCTTTGAAAAAGCAGGAAAGAACATCCAATGGAAAAAAGACAGTCTCTTTAACAAATGGTGCTGGGAGAACTGGACAGCAACATGCAGAAGGTTGAAACTAGACCACTTTCTCACACCATTCACAAAAATAAAATCAAAATGGATAAAGGACCTGAATGTGAGACAGGAAACCATCAAAACCCTAGAGGAGAAAGCAGGAAAAGACCTCTCTGACCTCAGCCGTAGCAGTCTCTTACTCGACACATCCCCAAAGGCAAGGGAATTAAAAGCAAAAATGAATTACTGGGACCTTATGAAGATAAAAAGCTTCTGCACAGCAAAGGAAACAACCAACAAAACTAAAAGGCAACCAACGGAATGGGAAAAGATATTTGCAAATGACATATCGGACAAAGGGCTAGTATCCAAAATCTATAAAGAGCTCACCAAACTCCACACCCGAAAAACAAATAACCCAGTGAAGAAATGGGCAGAAAACATGAATAGACACTTCTCTAAAGAAGACATCCGGATGGCCAACAGGCACATGAAAAGATGCTCAACATCACTCCTCATCAGGGAAATACAAATCAAAACCACACTCACATATCACCTCACGCCAGTCAGAGGGGCCAAAATGAACAAATCAGGAGACTATAGATGCTGGCGAGGATGTGGAGAAATGGGAACCCTCTTGCACTGTTGGTGGGAATGCAAACTGGTGCAGCCACTCTGGAAAACAGTATGGAGGTTCCTCAGAAAATTAAAAATAGACCTACCCTATGACCCAGCAGTAGCACTGCTAGGAATTTACCCAAGGGATACAGGAGTACTGATGCATAGGGGCACTTGTGCCCCAATGTTTATAGCAGCACTCTCAACAATAGGCAAATTATGGAAAGAGCCTAAATGTCCATCACCTGATGAATTATAAAGAAATTGTGGTTTATGTACACAATGGAGTACTACAGGGCAATGAGAAAGAACGAAATATGGCCCTTTGTAGCAACGTGGATGGAACTGGAGAGTGTGATGCTAAGTGAAATAAGCCATACAGAGAAAGACAGATACCATATGTTTTCACTCTTATGTGGATCCTGAGAAACTTAACAGAAACCCATGGGGGAGGGGAAGGAAAAAAAAAAAAAAGAGGTTAGAGTGGGAGAGAGCCAAAGCATAAGAGACTCTTAAAAACTGAGAACAAACTGAGGGTTGATATGGGGTGGGAGGGAGGGGAGGGTGGGTGTTGGGTATTGAGGAGGGCACCTTTTGGGATGAGCACTGGGTTTTGCATGGAAACCAATTTGAGAATAAATTTCATATATTGAAAAATAAATAAATAAATAAATAATAAAAAATTAAAAAAAAAAGAAAATACATCAAAATAGAGCATCACTAAGATGGAAAAAAAATAGGAGTATAATAGTACTAATCATGGGACGCCTAGGTAGGTGGCTCAGTTGATTAAGTGTCTGACTTCAGCTTTGGTCATGATCTTGCAGTTTGTGAGTCTGAGCCTTGCGTTGGGCTCTGTGCTGGTAGCCCCTGCTTCAGATTCTGTGTGTGTCTCTCTCTCTGTGCCCCTCCCCTGATCATGCTCTGTCTGTTTCTCAAGAATAAATAAACATTAAAAAATTTTAATAAAAAATAGCACTGATCAATGGTGAGTGCCTAAGAATCATTTCGTTGCTTTGTTGTTTTTATTTTTTATTTATTTTTTTAATTTTATTTTTTATTTTTTTAAATTTACATCCAAATTAGTTAGCATCTAGTGAAACAATGATTTCAGGAGTAGATTCCTTAATGCACCTTACCCATTTAGTCCATCCTCCCTCCCACAACCCCTCCAGCAACCCTCAGTTTGTTCTCCATATTTATGAGTCTCTTCTGTTTTGTCCCCCTCCCCGTTTTCATATTATTTTTGTTTCCCTTCCCTTATGTTCATCTGTTTTGTCACCTAAAGTCCTCATATGAGTGAAGTCTTATGATTTTTGTCTTTCTCTGACTGACTAATTTCACTTAGCATAATACCCTCCAGTTCCATCCACATAGTTTGCAAATAGCAAGATTTCATTCTTTTTGATTGCCGAGTAATACTCCATTGTATATATATACCACATCTTCTTTATCCATTCATCCATCAAGGGACATTTGGGCTCTTTCCATACTTTGGCTATTGTTGATAGTGCTGCTATAAACATGGTGGTGCATGTGTCCCTTCAAAACAGCACACCTGTATTCCGTGGATAAATGCCTAGTAGTGCAATTGCTAGGTCATAGGGTAGTTTTATTTTTAGTTTTTTGAGGAGCCTCCATACTGTTTTCCAGAGTGGCTGCACCAGCTTGCATTCCCACCAACAACACAAAAGAGATCCTCTTTCTCCACATCCTTGCTAACATCTGTTGTTGCCTGAGTTGTTCATGTTAGCCATTCTGACAGGTGTCAGGTGGTATCTCATTGTGGTTTTGATTTGTATTTCCCTGATGATGAGTGATGTGGAGCATTTTTTCATGTATCGGTTGGCCATCTAGATGTCTTCCTTGGAAAAGTGTCTATTCATGTCTTTTGCCCATTTCTTCACCAGATTATATGTTATTTGGGTGTTGAGTTTGATAAGTTCTTTATAGATTTTGGATACTAACCCTTTATCCGATATGTCATTTGCTAATATCTTCTCCCATTCTGTCGGTTGCCTTTTAGTTTTGCTGATTGTTTCCTTTGCTGTGCAGAAGCTTTTTATTTTTATGAGGTCCCCGTTAATTCAGTTTTGCTTTTGTTTCCCTTGCCTCCGGAGATGTGTTGAGTAAGAAGTTGCTGTGGCCAAGATCAAAGAGGTTTTTGCCTGCTTTCTCCTCGAGGATTTTGATGGCTTCCTTTCTTACATTGAGGTCTTTCATCCATTTTGAGTTTATTTTTGTGTATGGTGTAAGAAAGTGATCCAGGTTCATTCTTCTGCATGTCGCTGTCCAGTTTTCCCAGCACCACTTTCTGAAGACACTGTCTTCATTTCATTGGATATTCTTTCCTGCTTTGTCAAAGATTAGTTGGCCATACATTTGTGGGTCCATTTCTGGGTTCTCTGTTGCTTTGGTGTTTTTAAAATAAGATTAAGATACAAACTTTGATAGAAACTTGGAATAAAGAAAGCACACCACTTTAAAAACTCCTGAGGGATTAATCACAAGACTAGTAAAAGATTTTAATACAAATAATCTATTTGTTCATCTCTTCAACCTCTTGCCTAACCCTTCACCCTTCTAACACTAAAAGTTATATGCAAAATTTTGGAATGTAGACTCTCAAAATATATTACCTTACCATGTTATTAAGGACCTATGGTTATGGAATTACTTGCATTTTTTCCAATTGTTTATCATTAAACAGCCTACTGAGAGATTTGTAAACTCATAAAATCAAAAATCATTTCTATTTTCATTTTAAAGCTTGTTTCTCACACAATCATATCATGAGAAAAAGTCTCAGTTAAATTATATAAAATATCCTGAATTTATCATTTAACACACTTTTATCTGGCCCAAGTGTTGGCCCAGTCCAAGTTAATATATGTTCCATGGAACATAGTGGTTCAGTTCCAGACCTACCTAAAGTTTTGTCTGAACGTTTGATCCTCTCTACAAGCTCAGAGAGATTCAAATCTTGGTTCAGCCTAGAACTGATCTATACTTTCCAGAAATCCTCCAGTGAGCATTTACCTGAGACAAATTAAAATCAGACCAGTCACCAAGGTTTAGATCAGGAATCAGAATTTTTTATTTTGATGTATTCTACCTTCACTTAAAATAAGTTAAAAAAAATTTTTGTAAGTAGATGCAAGATGCAGCAGACAGTAATACCCACATACTACTTCATTTTTCTCCCACACCCTGCCTAGCTGATAGCAGTTGGTTGGAGCCATGTGACTAGATCTGGTCAGTGTCCTAAGAGGGGAATTGATGTGTGTCACTTCTAGGCTGAGGCAGAAAAAAGTTGATGCCTGATTCTCTACATTTTCTACTCTACATTCTCTACTCTGGCTTGAATGGCCTCATAGGTCCCTAAGTGACTATGTGAAGCAAAACCCACGGTCGACCTGCCTGGAACAGTGTGTAAGTGAGAAGTCAATTTTTGTTGTGTTGAGCCACTGAGATTTGGGGGGGTATTTGTTACAACGTAGTTTAGTCTGTCCTAGTTCACAACAGTTTCCTCAATGCAATATGCTCTTTTACTACTCATGCTTTTGCACACACTTGTTCACAATACCTGAAAGGCCTTTTCACCTTATCATCAATCCAACTCCTACCTCTACTCTAAGAACCAGCCCTTATGTCTTCTGTCAACACAGGATGGCATATAAAGGAAAGAGTATGGGTTTCGGAATTTGCTAGTCTCAGGTTCAAATGTGGGTTCCATCTCATAAGCTAAGCAAGTTTGGGGAAGTTATTTAACTCTTCACTGCTTGCATTTCCTCATCTGTAAAATGAGAATAATAACTTTACTGGGTTTAGCACCTGGGAAAAAACTCAACAAATACTAGCTATATTATTATTCCCAGGCCACTACCACCCCAGCTAAATTCAGATGCATTTTCCTCTGGGTTCCATAGTACCTCTCTATTATAATACTTATCATCTTCCACTATGGGTTTTTTTTTAGCATCCATGTCTATATCTCCCACTAATTTGAGGTCACTGGAAGTCAGCGGCATTGACTAATTTTGTTTGCAGTTCTAGACCTACCACCTAGAACACTGTTTGGCAATAGTAGCACTCCACTAATATGTGTTAAATAAATTCCTCTTGATGTGCCCAGCACACTCAATCCTCAATAAACTCTTTATTGATCAGGTGAGTAGAGCAATAAACCAATCAACTAATGAACCAATTATTATTTCTTGCCATTTCCCATAAACAAATTAACTTTTTAAAAGAGAAACTATTTTAACCTACTTCCTATAGAACTGATTCCTGCTGCAGCCTCTGCCTCCTTCTCTTGTGGCAGAGTGGCTACCTATTCATCACTATTTGTGTTCTCTTCACAGCATACTTCTGGAAAACGTTTATCAGTCCGCTTGCATCTAGGATGAGCTTCGTGACTAGTTCTCACCAATGGAAAGTAGGCAGAAATGATGGACCTCCAGGCCTAGCCCATAAAATACTGGACTTAGCTTCTCCCTCACTCTTTCAGTCCCTTCAATTGGATGCAGAGGAATCAATGGAGGATTTCAAGGCCCGAGAAGATACTAGAGCCACAAGATAGGAAATGCTTGGAGCCTGAATCGCCTGAATGACTGTGTAAACATCCATCGACCTGATTCCAAACAATTCATGTTGGACTGTGACACGAATAAGAAATTACTGTGTTCAGCCATTGAATTTGGATTCTTAATCACACTCAAAGCCTTATATTCACCCATCCAAGGGCTGGGATAAAAAACACTTACACAGCTTGGCCCACCCAAATGGTAAGGGCCTAAAGCAGCAGGTACTCTTGTAGTGCTGACCACGGGGCTTCTCTGTTTCCCACCATTTCCTCCGTGACACAGACCTAACCTGGGACTTGGCTAGTGCTGTCCATGAGGGAACTAAGGAGTTGCAGTTCCTTATGCACATGAGGCTCCCTGTTCTAGTTCTAGAAGATGGGTGCTGCTACCTAGCCTGAGTTCCGGTGCTTTTTGTAAAGCTTAGTCCTGCTTTTAGAGTTTTTAGTTTTATATTCCAGAAATAGACCTTGCTTTGCTTTTGCTGGGTCCTGCATCAGAGCTATAAACCCTCCTCCAGAGGCCATTCCACACTGATTAACCATGGTAAGCAGGAAAAGCCAGTTTTCTGCCTGTTTGGGATCTCGTGTCTTATCTACCTTCTTTACACCCTGCCTTCCCCAGTCATGCTGGGAAACCGTATTGTACCCTGGTGCCCTAGTTGGCAGACCAAGTATTTAGTTCAACTATGTCCATTTTTCCTGTGTTTCACTGAGGCCCCTTTGAGCTTTGGGGTGTCAGAGCCTTTACTTTCAGTTGGGCCCATGCCTACCTTTCACCCCCTGATATGGCTGGGTCTGGAGCCAGGTGTCCTCTTGACCTTTCTCTCCAGCCTACAGTAAGGAGTAGGGCCTCACAGAGAAGTTCTGAGACAGCACAGTTCAGAGGTCATCAAGGTATTTTGCTTTTCTATTGACATTTAAAATTTTAGTGATGCTTTTTGTGACAAACGTGTTTTAATTGTAGAGTATCACAAATACATTAATGGTTTGTATTCATGCCTTGTATTTCTAGAAGATATAAATACACTGCATTTTAGTGCATGCTTGGCATGTACACATTATTTTATTGTTCTAAATCAAGCCTACCAGGACCTCAGCTTACCATTTGATGACTCAACATGCAAGCTTACAAAGTCCCCACCAGTTGTCCTACTGCACGTATACAAGCTTTTAAACTGTCTTCCTTCTTTAATCTCTTTTGTCTTTCACTCCTTCCTAATATGCTTTGCTTTCCTTAGCCAGCCTGTATCTTTACTGTCCAGCCAAACAGACCTAGTCATTTCTAAACAATGACTTCTATTATTGAGCTTAAGGAAGTTAAAAAATAAATCAAACCTGCTGCTTGTAGGTACAAATTGTCAATTGTCAGTTGTCAGGAAAGTAGCTGCTAGAATAGTCTGTCCTACACTCCTGGCAACAACAGTGACAATAAAAGCCTCACCCCACAGATGTCCTGGAAACACCCAGTTTCCATCCTGGAAGGGCAGAGCATTGCATTTGCAATCACACTTTACTACCTACACTAAGGATGTTTGCAGACTCCAGTAAAGATAGCTAACATTGAGTGCTAAGTATATGCCAGACATTGATTATCACTCCTATTTTATGGATAAGGAAACCGAGGTTTCGATGCTTTAGGTAACGTGGACAATGTCACAGTGTGTCAATCAGGATGAATTCAGCTGCAAGAAATACACATTTGTGAGGAATGGCTTATATCAGTGCTTCTCAAAATTTAATATGCATAAGAATTATCTGGGATCGGGGCGCCTGGGTGGCTCAATCGGTTGAGCGTCCGACTTGGGCTCAGGTCATGATCTCACTGTCTGTGAGTTCGAGCCCCGCGTTGGGCTCTGCGCTGACAGCTCGGAGCCTGGAGCCTGCTTCAGGTTCTGTGTCTCCCTCTCTCTCTGCCCCTCCCCTGCTCATGCTCTGTCTCTGTAAAAAATAAATAAACATTAAAAAAAATTTTTTAAGAATTATCTGGGATCTTGTTAAACTAATAACTCTAATTCAGTAGTTTGGGGGTGGAGGTGTTTCTTAATTTTTAATAAGCAATGAAGTGATGCCAATGCTGGTCTGCAGACCACATTTGAGTAGCAAGTGTTTATCCGCAAGCACATTTACCGTTTACTTAACGAGAGGTTTGGAAGTAGGCAGTTCCAGGATTGATTCAGCAGCTCTATGGTATCCTTCAGAACACAAATTCCTTCCATCCTTCCGATGTGCCATCATAAATGAGCTGATTTTTTTCATCTTAAGCCATTTTGTCATGGTCACAGGGTGTCCAACGCCGCACCAAGTGTCACATCTGCATGTGGCTACAAACACAATTAATTCCCTGAGACTGGACATGCTGCCAGCTTCAAAAATGCGGCAAGGAAGACATGGGAATGGGTGAGAGTGGAAGTGGGGAAATTGCAGTAAAAAATCGGATAGATAGGCATTATGCAGTGTCTGCTAAGAAATGGTATAACCAGGATGCAAACTCATCTGTGTCCTAAAGCTATACTACCTTTCATCTGTTTAATTAAGTATAGCTGAAGTGACTTGGAGTCATCTCAGAAGGCAAGCGTAGAATGTGATTGTTCTAAAACATGCTCAATTCTGATGACTTGTACTAGCCAGCCCGAAGAACAAATGTGGTATTGAAAAAAAGGGAGCAGATCTGTTCGGAGCATAGAGGTGAAGAACCAAATAAGCATTGCCTAGTTACAAAGATGCTGCTCAGCAGACAACTATTCTTCTATGGGGCAGAGATTTTCAGCTAGATTAGATGCACACATTAAAATATCCCTTAAAAATGATCTATCTTGACTCCATGCTCACCAGAAAACTTTCTGATTTATCATTTGATCTGCCACGTAATCAGAAGAGGGGGTGGTTCCCTGGTGAATCTACACAAGTTACTATTTCTCTGGGAAACAATAACTCACTGGAAATTATTTTGCTCACTGGAAATAAGTATTTGGACAGAGAGAAGAACTCAGAGACACACCCATGTACAAATGGAAACTTATTATGCAATGAAAGTGGAACCACAAATCACTATATGTTTAGGTGATGTTGGGAAAACTGGCTCTCCCATTTGGAAGAAAATTTTTAAACAAAATTTCAAAAAGACAATGAGTATCAGTTTATATCAATTAGACTCGTCTCTCAGGAAAATGGAAAAGGGTGTTCACTGGAGCATTGTTTATGCTGCTGGGGAGTTGGAGGTAATGTGGGTTGCCATTACTGACAAAGTGAATAGGTTGGAGGCAATGGATTATACACACCATATAAGAATAAGAACAGATCTTCAAAACATAGTACTTAATGACAAAAGACAGAATGCAATACTATTGATGTAAACTAAAAATACAAGCACATAAAATAATACACAAGTTGCTAACGCATTCAAGTAAAAAAGATACATATAAAATATATTAAAGTACCTATGAGGATAGGGGAATGGGAGTAGAGTATGATGATCAAAAGGAATGGATGGATGGATGGATGGATTGATGGATGGGTGGATGGATATATAAAGAGGGATCAATAATGATAATATGCCAGTCACTGAAGAATGGCATTAACTCAACTTTCTGCACCTAAGATCCCAACAAAAAAATCAGCATATGCAGGCAAGTACATATACAGGCATATATTTATCTATACAGTATACATATATAGACACAAATTTTTAAAAGCTAAAAATGAATACATGGAGATTTCGTTTGTTCATTTGTTTTCTTGTGACTTCCTGTAGATGTCCTGACAAAAGAAAGTCCCAGGGCCTACGAAGTTGAGTCAGAGCCCAGGCCTGAAGACAGATCCAAGCCAGCTTTCCTGACTAATCCACCTTCCTGGTCCACAACCATCGTGTCTCTTTCGAACTACAACCATAAATCTAAGAGGTTTTAATTAGTAAACTAGAATATCATCTTTCCGTCTAGTTAGAATGTATTCTTCATTCCCTTCAGATTATACATGTTCATTTTTATTTTTACTCAGTTACTATTTCTGTGTCTAAGTTCTTCAGCTAATGGAAAGAGGCAGCCTGTTAATATCTTCTCATTCGTACTAATATATTGTTTTCATATTGTCACTGCTATTACTGCTATAGATAATTTTATAGATAATTTTCTTGGGTATTTTTGGTGCGAAGGTAGATATGCTTTTTTTGTGTTTAAGAAATAACTCCTGATATTTAAGAGATATCAGGAAGGCAAAAACATTTAAGGCAAAGACGCTATAAATAGAAAACTAGCTCACTGAATTGTAAACTAGCGTTTGGAATGGAAAAAAAAAAATGAGCGTGTCCTTAAGTGGAAGAGAATGTTTGCACAGGAGGCTGACTGTTGTTTTAAATTAACCTTGATGCTAGGATTTAACCCTTTGCTCCAGAGGACATTAAATAGGTTAATTTCTAACCAATTGGAACCAAAGGGTTACAGGGGCAAAATTATGAAAATTCTTTCGTCATGCTTGAGTTTAGAAATTCTGTGATCTGAGTGCTAAACAAAATGTCAAGACAAATTCCTTTTGCCCTGGCTTTTTATAAAAGTAAGTTGTAAGATGTATACCAATATATTTAAGGGAAACAGCTGCACAAGCAAAGAGAACTATTAAAATATCTCCTTGACGTAAAAATCCAAATGAATATACATATACTTTCATAATAACCAATAGAGAATTTAGAACAGCTAAAAATGTAAGTGCTTGCATGGTGTGCTTCTTATAGCCCCAGTCTCTCTCTAAAGTAATATTATGACTTTGTAGCTTTATGCTATCTTCTTAAAATGCCATTTATATGCATGCAGGCATAGCCCACTGCTACTTATTGGTGTTCCAGTTTGCCTTTAGGCTAGTCTAGCTGGGAATGAACTCCAGGCTCTTATCTCAGATAAGATGTAGAGCCCAAAGGCAGGATCATAACATCCTAATTGCATGCCCTTTGGACAAAAATCTGTGACCAAAGTCACTGTAGCTCTAGAAATAAAAAGTGGAATCAACCCGATCAAAATGCCAATGTGAGGAAATAATGCAATAAAGCATTAGAGGAAGTATGTTCCCCTACACAAACATAAAGACCATAAAGGGAAATATTTGAAATCAGGACTATTAAATTGATAGTGGAAAGATGTGCACCTTTAGGATTTTATTCAAGAACCAAGATTTATTACATTATTTAACCAACTGCTGAAAAAAAAATAATATGCCGGGTACTATCATTTGTCTTGCAGTACTTTCCAATTTGAGAATGAAATTTGAAAAAGGAGGGAAAGGCATAGAAATTATTAGGGGAAGCTAACTCTAGGAAGTAAGTTTGAGAAGGTTCTGCCTTGCGGCTATTCTCCAGGCTTTAGGCAGAGAAAGAGCCACAAATAAGGTGACTGTTTAATTCATCATCCAGATGTTTTGAGAGTGAAAGGGAACACTGTTAGTAAATACGCAAGAGCAATAGGTGGAAACCA
The DNA here is from genome assembly GCF_023721935.1 of Panthera uncia. Classification (NCBI taxonomy): domain Eukaryota; kingdom Metazoa; phylum Chordata; class Mammalia; order Carnivora; family Felidae; genus Panthera; species Panthera uncia. The sequence continues at coordinate 92,046,123 of NW_026057582.1, read as the reverse complement.
AGAATGTCCCAGGCAAACTGGATATATGTATACTCTAACTGTAAACATGATGTTGCCTCAGAGGCACTAGAAAGATGCTTAGCCAATATCTGAATTTCCATAATTAGAGCTTTATTCCTTTGACTTATACCAACAAGGGGATTGTCTCAGTTTCCATAAAATTATTTCTGGGAAAAATAATCACTAAGTCATTTATATTTTAACATAAATAAACTGTTCAGATTCTTCCCAGAGGGCAAGTTTGGAGGGAGAGAAACGCCAGTCTGTAGAACTCTGCACTAAATTTGGCTGAGCGAAGAGGGAAAGAATACTAGATGAAGGGAGCTGGAGAGGTGTAAGGATGCCCCTGGCCAAAAAGACCCAGACTCCATCTGGAGAAATACCTAAGGAAACACAGGTGCCAAGTTTCCTCAGCTCAAGAGATCTATGCTCAGCCAAGCTCAGGGTACACATGTTCCCCCAAAGATCCCATCACTAGCAGGATGTAAAGAATGCTCATGAAGCATCCTGCTCTAAGTAACCCAGCTTAGAAACTCACAGTATAAGCCAGTTTTATAATGTTCAGAGATGGCTTTCCCTTCACCACACAGAACCAGTGAGAGAAAAGTCCCAAGTCAGACCACGTTTTGATGGCCCCTTACTCCACACAGAGTGGGAGCATTGGGGAAGGATTGGGTGAAGAACCCTGAGTTAACCCTACAAAGCATCCTTTCTCACAGAAAAGAGTAAGGGATTGTTTTGCATTTCTCAACTATGAGCAATTTCTATCTCAGATTTAATCACTATTTGTTGTGAATCCTTAGTACTGAAAACAACCACAAAATAAATAAATAAATAAAGTCTCCAGGCTGTAATTTGGTCCATTTTTGACCAGTAATTTGCATCAACCCCATCCTTGCTTTTCACAACAACAGGTTATACAAGCAAGGTAATAGCCAGTGACCATTCACTTTTTATGAATATATAAATGAACTGAAGGGCGTCTCTGGAGAAGATTGCAGGTTTTACGTAAAGCTACTTTCAGACATAAGGTCCTGAAATAGAAACTTACAATCTGAACAGAAGTCAAATGGCTCCAGAATGCCTGTACCAAGGTGTTCTTGCCAAAAGTTCTGCTAAGGCAAATGCACCATCCACAAAAAGGCTACGAATCAGAGCCCAGCCTATACTAACCCCGTCAAGATTTGCTGCTTAGAGCAGCCCTATCCAGTAGAACCTTCTGCAATGATGGGAATGTCCTATATCTGTGCTGCCCAACATGGTAGCTATTGGTCACATGTGGGTATTGAACACTTGAAATATAGCCATTACAACTGAAGAACTGAATTTTTAATTTTATTTTCATAATTTAAATTAATTTTATTCAAATTTAATTTTTAAAACTTTTTTTTTACTGTTTATTTATTTTTGAGAGAGAGAGAAAGACAGAGTGTGAGCAGAGGAGAGGTAGGGAGAGAAGGAGACACAGAATCTGAAGCAGGCTCCAGGCTCTCAGAGGTCAGCACAGAGCCCAGCGTGGGACTTGAACTCATGAACCACGAGATCATGACCTGAGCCAAAGTCGGATGCTTAACCAACTGAGCCACCCAGGTGCCCCTAAAACATTTTTTTATTTGAGTGGTTGATACACAATGTTACATTAGTTTCAGGTGTACAACATAGTGATTTGACTATGCTTACCACAAGTGTAGCTATCATCTGTCCCCATACAATACTATTACAATATTTTGGACTGTATTTTGGACTTCTGTAGTTGGCTGTGCCTTTTATTCCCGTGTCTTATTCATTCTATAACTGTAAGCCTGTATGTCCCACTCTCCTTCACCCATTTTGCCCATCTCTGTACCACTCTCTCTTCTGGCAACCATCAGTTTATTCTCTGTATTTACAGTACTGATTTTGCTTTTGTATGTTTCTTTTTTTTAATTCCACATATGAGTGAAATCATGTGGTAGCTGGCTTTCCCAATCTGACCTATTTCACTTAGTATAGTACCCTCTAGGTCTATCCATGTTGTGACAAATGGCACAATTTCATCCTTTTTATGGCTGTGTAATACTCCATCATATATATATACCACATCTTTCTTATTAATGGACTTCCTCTTGATGAACTCAGGCTGCTTCCATATCTTGCCTGTTGTAAATAATGCTGCAATAAACATAGGGGTGCATGTATCTTTTTGAATTGATGTTTTCACTTTCTTTAGGTAAATACCCAGTACTGGAATCATTGGATCATAGGATATTTCTATTTATAATTGTTTAAGGACTCTTAATTCTATTTTCCACAGTGGCTGCACCAATTTACATTCTCACCAACAATACACAAGGATTCCTTTTTCTCCACATCCTTGCCAACACTTGTTTCTTGTGTTGTTGATGTTAGCCACTCTGACAGCTGTAAGATCTCATTGTGGTTTTGATTTTCATTTCCCTGATGTGAAACTTAATTAATGTAAGCTCAAATAGTTACCCGTGGCTAGTGCTACCAACTCAAGTCTAGAAGTTAAACCAGTGTAAAGAAAGCAATTGGGAAGTTACCTTTAACTTCAGCAAAGAATCTAGCAAGGTAATATTTGATGCCTTTATATTTTTAACTGTGTAAAAAACTGCAATTTGGCTCTATTAAGTTCTCTCAATTCTTCACAGAGTCCTTCTAGGTCTTTTCATGATCTGGTCTTCCACCCCTCCCCACCTTCACCCATTACCTTGAGGATCTCAGCTCCCACTTCTCTACCCCTCCCTCACTTGGCTCCAGCTCTAGTGGCCCCCTTGCAGCATTCCTGACCCAGGGCCTTTGCACTTACCATTTTCTCTGCCCAGACCATTCTTCTCTTAGCTACCTGCATGGGTTACTCCCTCCTCTCTTTCAAATTAATGTTCAAAAATATTATGTTCTCAGTGAGACCTTTCCTGACCACTTTATTAAGAATTGCAATGCTCACCCCAGACACACATCCTCCTTTCCTTCCCCAATTTTGCCTCTTGAGTGTTTATCCTCTTCTAATATACTTCTAACATAATTCACTTACTTTTTATGTCTATCTTCCCCGTTAGAATGTGAGTTCCATGAAGGAAAGGATTTTCATTTGTTTGGTTCACTTCTGTAGTTGGTGGTGTGCTCATAAATTTTTAACAACCACCTCTCTGGAGGATAAGGGATGCCCTGATTTGTAGCATTCGCCAAAATTTGTGGTATAAATATTCCTATCGTGACAAATTTAAAGCTATCAACAAGAAGTTACCAAACATGGAGTTGGGAAGAGATATGTACAATCAGCTCTCATTTCAACACAGCTCCAGCACACCACCAACTTTACAAGTCCCAGATCCTAAGACACTTCAAAATTCCCAAACAGCATTTCCCACGCTTTGCTCTTGATAACAATCACCTGGGGCTCTTAAAACTTAACCAGGCTAAAGCCTAGATAATCCCCTCCTCTGGGGATTCTGATTAAGAGGATCTGGGATGGCAATGGAGAATTTATATTTTTAAACTAATACCCTAAGTGCTTCTTATCATCAACTTAGCCCAGTCCACATCCATCTTCCAACTCAGGTTAGTCCCTCCAGACCTAAAGAGCAGCCTTGGGCCAGAGGAGATGGAGAAACCAGCCTATTATCTAAACAAAGGTAGACAGACTCAGGTGGGAAAACTCCTGAGACCCTTCAGCACACCTGCTTGTCCCTCTTTTCCCAGAGGACATGGAGATGGGGACACACTGCAGACATGTGGAACCTCGCTTAACAATGGTCCTATTACTCTAATGCAACAAATATAAAATACCACTGAAACAGCAAGATGTGTAGAAGGCTACGTTTCAACAATGATGTTTGAAAAGAAACATTTTCCTTTTGAAAATGTTCACATTCAATTTCTGTATTTATTAAAACTGAGGAGAAATTATATAATAACCAGATCGTGTTCTGTGTCTACAAAAATTCACTAGGTCTTACAATGATGAATGCCTATCACTGGATTATTTATTAATTTGTAAAAAGATAAATATCTTCAACCAAACCTGGGTTCACACTGGGGATCGTATACATAGTAAGACACAGCCTCTGCCCACAGTCTCCTGGGGACACATGCAAGTAAATGGGAAATGCAGAAGGATAGTAGTTTAGGGGAAGGGGGATGGTTTCTGAAAGAAGTGCCATCCGAACTGAGGCCCAGAGGAGTGGTTATTACCCAGAAAAAGGCATAGGTGGTGGCAAACAGGTTCCAGAATGCTCAAAGACCAGGAGTGACTAGAACTTTCAGTGATATCAGGCAAAGGATAAGACTTGAGACTCAGGGAATGAGTTCAGGCCATGTTTTTTACTGTTTAAAACAATGCTTTACTGGCCAGCATTACCTTCATTCCAAAACCAGACAAAGACCCCACTAAAAAGAACAATATCCCTGATGAACATGGATGCAAAAATTCTCAACAAGATACTAGCAAATCAAATACAAGAGTACATTAAATGAATGATTCACCATGATCAAGTGGAATTTATTCCTGGACTAGAGGGGTGGTTCAATATTCACAAATCAATCAATGTGATATATCACATTAATAAAAGAAAGGATAAGAACCATATGAACCTCTCAATAGATGCAGAAAAAACATTTGACAAAATATAGAAGCTATTCTTGATAAAGACCTTCAACTAAGTAGGTACAGATGGAACATACCAAATCATAATAAAGGTCATATACGAAAGGCCCACAGCTAACATCATCTTCAATGGGGAACAACTAAGAGCTTTTTTCCTATGGTCAGGAATAAGACAGAGATATCCACTCACACCATTTCTATTTAACATAGTACTGGAATCCTAGCCTCAGCAATCAAACAATAAAAAGAAATAAAAGGCATCCAAATCGGCAAGGAAGAAGTCAAATTTTCACTATTTGCAGATGACATGATACTCTATATAGAAAACCCAAAGGACTCCAACAAAATATTGCCAGAATCAATGCATGAATTCAGCAAGGTCGCAGGATATAAAATCAACATATAGAAATCTGTTGCATTTCTATACACCGATAATGAAGGAGCAGAAAAAGAAATGAGGGAATCAATCCTGATTGCACCAAAACCATAAGATAGTTAGGAATAAACCTAACCAGAGAGGTAAAAGATCTCTACTCTGAAAACTAAAGAAATTGAAGATGACACAAAGAAATGGAGATCTATTGCTCATGGATTGGAAAAACATTGTTAAAATGTCTATACTTGCACTGCAGTCTACACATTCAGTGCAATCCCTAACAAAATACCAACAGCATTTTTCACAGAGCTAGAACAAACAATCCTAAAATTTATATGGAGCCACAAAAGACCCTGAATAACCAAAGCAATCCTGAAAAAGAAAAGCAAAACTGGAGGCATCATGATTCCAGACTTCAAGCTGTATTACAAAGCTGTAGTTATCAAGACAGTATGGTACTGGCACAAAAACAGACACATAGATCAATGGAACAGAATAGAAAACCCAGAAATGGACCCACAACTCATCTGTGACAAAGCAGGAAAGAATATCCAATGGAAAAAAGACAGTCTCTTCAACAAATGGTGTTGGGAAAACTGGACAATGACATGCAGAAGAATGAAACTTGACCGCTTTCTTACACCATACATGAAAATAAATCCAAAATGGATTAAAGACCTAAATGTGAGACAGAAAACCATCAAAATCCTAGAGGTGACAACAAGCAGCAACCTCTTTGACCTTGGCAGTAGCAACTTCTTACTAGATACATCGCTGGAGGCAAGGGAAACAAAAGCAAACATGAACTATTGGGACTTCACCAAGATAAAAAGATTCTGCACAGCAAGGAAACAATCAACAAAATTGTTGGGAATGGGAGATACTACCAAATGACATATCTGATAAAGGGCTAGTATCCAAAATCCAAAATTTATAAAGAACTTATCAATTCAACACCCTAAAAAACAAATAATCCATGAACAAATGGGCAGGAGACATGAATAGACATTTTTCCAAAGAAGACATCCAGATGGCTAACAGACACATGAAAAGATGCTCAACATCACTCATCGTCAGGGAAATACAAATCAAAACCATGATGAGATACTACCTCGCACCTGTCAGAATGGCTAAAATTAACAACAGGAAAAAACAGATGTTGGCAAGGATGCAGATAAAGGAGAACTCTTGTGTACTCTTGTTGGGAATAAAAAGTGGTACAGCCATTGTGGAAAACAACAATCCCACTTCTTGGTATACCTGAAGGAAATGAAATCACTCCCATGTTCAGTGCAGCCCTATTCACAATAGCCAAGACATGGAAACAACGTAAGTACCTGTCAATAAATGAATGGATAAAGAAAATGCGTAAGTATATACACATATATATGATGGAACATTTTTCAGCCATAATAAAGAAGAAAATCTTGCCATGGAGAACATGGATAAAACTTGAAGACATTCATGCTAAGTGAAAAAAGTCAGAGAAAGACAAATACTGTATGAATTCAGTTAAATGTGTAATCTAAAAAAGCTGACCTCACAGAAACAGTAGAATGGTGGTTGCCAGGGGCTGGGAAATGGAGGAAATGGGGAGATGAGGGTCAAAGGGTACAACTTCTTTTTATAAAATGAATACGTTTGGGGGATCTAATGTACAGCATGGTGACCATAGTTAACAATACTGTATTTTATACGTGAAAGTTGATCAGAGAGTAAATCTTAAATGATCTCATCACACACACACACACACACACACACACACACACAAAATAACTATAACCTTATCATTGTAATCATTTCACAATATATATGTATTTTGAGTCATCACATTGCACACCTTAAATTTACACAATGTTATATGTCAATTATATCTCAATAACGCTGAGGGAAAAAAGAAATCAGAATGCGGTTACTCTTGGGAGCAAATGGTCGCTGGAAAGAAACCCAAGAGGGACTTTTGAGGAGCGAGTAATGCTCAGTTTCTGATCATGTTGTGGATACACAGGTGTGTGGAGTTTGTGAATGCTCATCAAGGCGTATACTTACAATATGTGCACTCTGCGGCCTGTATATTATACTTAAATAAAAACTTAAGTTGAAGAATATATAGTGCTCTTTTATCTGTAAATTGTAAAATACTTTTCTCACTCTTCTCTCTTTCCTGTGCTCTTCTCTTTCGTTATTGAATTTTTAACTCATGGCCTTAAGTCTGTATCTCGTGACAGTGGGTCACCAGCCTCTTTTAAATTGATGTTCCCATGTCAGCTGGTATGAGTGGCTGGAAATGACCAGCTGTACTTGCTGACTGGGTCCCACACTAATGCCTAGACTGGCCTGGCAATATCACATGGTCCTATCATTGCGATCTCCGGCATGTACACCTGACACAGAATACCAGGTGTAGGTTAATGAAAAACATGGAAAAGAAGGGGAAAGCTTAATACTGTCAAGGCTTGTTAACAAGAAAATATAATTATATACTTTATATTTTCAGCAGAAAACTCAAGAGGGTTAGCCTGCACATTGTTATAAATGTAACATTCCTGCCAAATCAGATTCATAAAATAATAATTTAAGATGTTAATCTATTTTTATGAATTGTTGTCATAATTGAACTGGAGAAAGCAAAGCACTGGTTTATGTCTACAAATTTTCCTTATTCATCTAGCACATAATAGCTCAATCTAGTTTCCTGAATTACACTCTTTGTCAAAAATCCCAAGTCTGTTTTCCCCTGAGTAGCTAATAGTTCATAGATTCATAGAAAAATAGAGCCAGAAAAGTCATGTGGAAAGTACTCTGTCGTATAATGAATGGTGCCTTAGAATCTTACAAATATCTTTGCACATCAAAAAGATCTGACCGTATTTACTTGCCATAGGTGAAAGTTTATTAATTTGGAAACTCCTATAAATATAACGACTTGGTTTTAGAAGCCCAGAATAGTCTCAACATGCCAATAGATAATATTGTACTGCCCAAGCAAGAAAACCGTCAATTAATTCATCTGAAGCCAGAAAGGGATTTTAGCAGTATGTGATTTCAATCTGTTCTGCCTGGGAAGCTTGGAAACGGGCTAGGCTTTGCCATTCCCAGCAACATCTAAAATCAACTACTGCTCCCCGAAGTCACACTGATTCATAGGAGAGACAGCACCTCTTGTTATGCCTCAACACCAGGGACAATATAACTGTGGCTTATAATACATTTTCTTTTAGAAACTTTATTATAAAACACTTGTTCAAGGAATTTACATATATACAGTCTATCTATAATGTTATCTTATGTACCAAGTTATCTTTATTCATTTTTAGTGCAAAATATAACCCAGAAGGAAAAAAATCTATATATATGTATATATATATATATATATGTATATATATGTATATATGTATCTATATATATGTATATATATACATATATATATAGGGGTTTAATAATCTTATGACCCAAAAGAATCATGTCAATATTGAATCTGCAACTTAAATTTCTTTCTCCTATAACTAGTGAGGAGAACTTCAGGTTTTCTAGGCAAATTAAAATAACTGATTTTTTTAAATTTTTTTAAACATTTATTTATTATTGAGAGACAGAGAGACAGAGCATGAGCAGGGGAGGGGCCGAGAGACAGGGAAACACAGAATCCAAAGCAGGCTCCAGGCTCTGAGCTGTCAGCACAGAGCCCAATGCGGGGCTTGAACTCACGGAGTGTGAGATCATGACCTGAGCCGAGGTCAGACGCTTAACCGATGGAGCCACCCAGGCTCCCCAAAGAACTGATTTTTTTTAATTAGATCCAAAGACTAGTTTTTGTTTAAGCCTTAGAAGACACTTCCAATGTAACTTAGTTGAACCTAAAAATATTCAAAACCACAACACAGATTTCTTAATTACCAAGAAAAGTTCTTAATTAAACAAATGTTTACTGAGCACCTATATGATACAAATGGGAATCCGATTTACAGATTCTGGGTGCTTCCTACTCCACTATCTTTCCAGAATCCTATCTGGATTGGGTTTAAATCCCAATCTGCTCCATATCTTGTGGGATATTTCATATGAATAACTTGACCTCTATACTTCCTTGTCTACATAATGAAAGTAATAAATTGCCTCAAATTAATTACATTATATAATGTATGCAAAAAAAAACCTCAGGTGTAAATGTGAGCTTTCAAATAATAATAGTTTATAAGACATTATTATTAAACTTTGCAATGAGAAAGAATGAAATATGGTCCTTTGTAGCAACATGGATGGAACTGGAGAGTGTTATGCTAAGTGAAACAAGCCATACAGAGAAAGACAGATACCATATGGTTTCACTCTTAATGTGGATCCTGAGCAACTTAACAGAAACCCATGGGGGAGGGGAAGGGAAAAAAAAAAAAGGAGGTTAGAGTGGGAGAGAGCCAAAGCATAAAAGACTCTTAAAAACTGAGAACAAACTGAGGGTTGATGGGCGGGGGGGGTGAGAGGGAGAGGAGGGTGGGTGATGGGTATTGAGGAGGGCACCTTTTGGGATGAGCACTGGGTGTTGTATGGAAACCAATTAGACAATAAACTTCATATATTGAAAAAAAATAAACTTTGCATGGTGTTGCATTCAAGAAGTTTCCTTGTTGAGAGTTTACAGAGATTTCCTAAGAGAAGTGACCAGAGCTTGAAATTTTGTTCTACCACCTTGGGTCACATGCTGCTCCATAGCTGTGGGCTTTATGAAATTCTTTCTCCTAATATTTCCATCTACTGAATACTCTTCTGCCCTAAGAAGCCAAGTTAATATTTAAATTCACCTCTCATGTAGGAAGTGGCAACTATGTTTGACTGATTGACATAAGTCCCAATGGGGAGAAATTCTGTCAATAACAGTAATAAATATATGTGAACAGGTGAACAGAATATCTAGTGATGAAACTATAGCTGATGGCTCACCTATCTACTCCCAGTTCCCTCTTTTAAACTAGGAAGAATTCAAGTGACATATTCTCCTCAAGGAGAAATGCCTCATAAACAGGTATTAGAGAAGGAAAGCATGTAACCAAAGCCAGGTAGTTTCTACAGAAAAGGAATACCAGGAAACTCTAAGCAGCTTTTTAATCTGTGGACAAAATAATTACTGAGACCGAGGTGGTAATCATTACTCCCACTGAAAGAGTGATAACCCTACAATCAATTCAAAATGATTTAAAGACTTGGGCCACCTGGGTAGCTCAAGAATTGAGTGTTCAACTCTTGATTTCGGCTCAGGTCATGATCCCAGGGTCACAGGATTCAGTCCCATGTTGGGCTCCGTGCTGAGCATGGAGCCTGCTTAAGATTTTCTCTTTCTCTTTCTCTCTCTCTCTCTCTCTCTCTCTCTCTCTCTCTCTCTCTCTCCCCCCTCTCTCCCTCTCCCCTACTCACTCCCTCTCTCTGTCAAATAAGTAAAATGAAAGATTTTTAAGAAAGGCTTAAACATAAGATCCTAAACTATAAAACTCTTAGAGGAAAACATAAGTTCCAACAACCTACAACATTCTATCTGTTATCATTGGAAAAAAATTCCATTAACTAAGTATATTTAGAAATCAAAATGATCTGTAATCTAATGATACTTGTTTTCTGTAATTGGATTTTTATACATAGTTTTATTTGTGGAAGAAAAATAATGACTGAAACTTACCCTGGTACTCTTTAAACATTTTTTAAAAATATTTATTTATTTTGGGGAGACAGAGAGACAGAGTGCAAGCAGGGGAGGGGCAGAGAGAGAGGGAGACACAGAATCTGAAGCAGGCTCGAGGCTCTGCACTGTCAGCACAGAGTCCAATGTGGGGCTTAAACTCATGAACCGTGAGATCATGACCTGGGCTGAAGTTGGATGCCTAACCTACTGAGCCACCCAGGCACCCCTATCTTGGTACTCTTTATCATACATAAGACTTGCAGGGAGATTCATGTGTTACAGAAGTATATGCCAAATAACTTTTAACAGCCTTTCCAGTAGTCATCACACAAGAATCTTTTAATCTTCCATTAACTCTCCCAGTTTTCTTCACTTTATCCCGCATAGGGACTTTGACCCAGAAGACACCATTCTGGCAGAAGAATTATGATTTGTCATAAGTGCTGATACTTTGGGCAACAGCAATAACATAGCTTCTATTTTTCTTTTCTTTCTTCTTCTCTCCCTTTCCTCCTTCTACTCAAAAAAATTTTTTTTCAGAGTTAATTTTACTCACACTACAAATCATGTAATTTTTACAACGATCATGTGAGGCAGGCAGTACAGGTATTACTGTCCACATTTCTCAGCTGAGAAAACTAAAGCAGGCAAAGAGAGACTGCACAAAGAACTAGCCTATAACACAGTTTCTTTGGCTGCAAGCACAAAATATTCTCCAATTGAAAAGGAAAAGTGGGCATAAACATAGACAGGAAAACCAGAGATCTTTAGACAGCCTCAGGAGCCACGCTGGAGATTCACTAGGCAAAGTGCCACTATGGGCAGGAGGGAATATTTAGAGATGAAGTCATCTAGTCCATCATAGCCATTTTACTAAAGAGGAAACTCACTTGCCCTCAGCAGCTAGAAAGTGTAAAAAGAGTTAAGGATTGATGGGCAGGAGACCTGTATTCTGGCCTCATTGTGCTACTAAGCTTAGACCAACCTACCTAGCCATCAACCTACAGACATTTGACATCGATGTTCCACAAGTATTTCAAAACATGTCCAAACTATTTATCTCCCCTCCACCCCCACCGAACTCCCATGGCAATCATCTCAATAAATGGCCCAGGACAGGATCCTAGTAATCTTCCCTCTCCTTCATCTTCCATGTCGTCTCAGTTACCAAATTCTGCTACAAATCTTTCTGATCCACCTCCTTCTCCCCATTTCCAGGCCCTCACTATCCCTGGCCTGGGTTAGGTTACACAGCTGTCCAGCAGGTTTCCTGGATCCTACTCTTGCCCTGTTTCAATCCAACTGCCACTCTGCCTGCCATCACAGAGAGCTTTCTACACCAGAAGTTGTCACTGCTCTAATTATTATTAATCTGTTTTCCAACAACTGGATGAAGCCTAAAGTCCCAAGCAGGACGTCCCAATCTGTTTGTGATTTGGCCTCTGCCCCCTTCTCTCACTTCATCTTTCACCACTCATAACTTCAGCCAAGCCCAAGTTTTGCAGTTCCTCCAATGTCACCTTTGGCTTTGACACTAATGGTTCACTCTTCCTGGAAGTCTCCCCCTTTCCCTGCCCATTGCCTGGCTAAAATTAACTCACCCTTCTAGACTCAGCTTAGGTTGGAACTTTTCCTGGCATCCCTTTTATGTGTTCCTTTGATACTCCCAAGGCATCTTGTGCAGACAAAAGAGTCACTATTCACCCTGAACTATGTTTGCTCACACATCTGTGTCCCTTGCTAAACTCAGCAGTGGAATGGCAGGGACAGCATCCTATTCAGTGCTCAGTATTAACTATTCATCCAACAAATATTTGAGGACCTACTTTATACCTGATATTATAGGTACAAGGGATATGGCAGTTAACAAAGCAAAGACACTCCTTGTTAGTAAGTGGGAGGTGACATCATAAATGGACACATAAATAAGAATATGAGTGAAAAGTGCTTTGCAGACAATTAAAGTAAGCCATGTGGTATAAAAGTGACCGGATGGCTACATTAGATGGGGTATGTCAGGAAGTTTCCTCTGGGGAAGTGACATTTAAACTGATAACTGAACGCCAGCAAACCGGTATTGAGAAGAGTACGAAAGATGAAAGAAAAAGTGGCCCATGTGGATGTAAAGCAAGCGTGGGAAAGTAGTGAAGATGGAGTCAGAGAAGACAGGAACCATATTATGTACACTTTGTAGGACAGAATAGAGTTTCGATGTTGTTCCAAGCGTGATGGGGAGTGACATGATCTGATCTACATCTAGGACTGCTATGTTTACACTGCCCAGCGTGTAAACAGACCAGTTTGGAGGAGAGAAAGGTCGGTGGCCTGGATACGGAGGTCGCAGCGGTTTTGGAGACAGTGGACGGACTGGGGATGTAAGTGTGAGTGACAGGGACCTGCAGGTAAGCAGATGCCTTAAGGCTCAGCGCACGTAGATTTTTGGCCCTGGCAGCCGCGTCGGTACTGGGGTATAGAGCAGGCGCACGGCGACTCCTACGAGGAAGAGGGTATCGAAAAAGTCGCTTCGGTGTCCCCCTCCACACCCCCCCGCCCTTTCCCCGGACTCTGGAGAGAGTTCAGGTCAGGCAGCTGGAAAGAGACACGCCCAGACCCACAGTAGGCTGCCTGCCATCACCGGGACGGCAGAGCGCGGAGACCGCCCGACTGGCGGCGCGCGCGGACCCGAACTCCACGTGCCCCGCGCGGGGGTTTCCGCGTCCTCTGGGCGGGGCCGGAAGAGGAAGTCGGCGCTGCAATAGCGGCCCCAGCAGCAGCGGCGGCCCCTGCCCAGCCAGCCCCGCCGCCCGCGCCCGTCCGTGCCGGCCCCAGAGGCAGCGCCGTGGCGGGACCCGGAGACTGTACCAGCCGAGAAGCGCCGCGCCGCCGGGCGCCCAGCAGTCCGATGGGGCCGCAGCGGCCGCTGCCCCTGGCCGCGACCGCCCTGCTCTGGAGCTTCCTGCTCCCGCTGGTAAGGGGGACGGCCGGGCGCTCGGGCCTCCCCGGGGCGGGGCCGGGTCTCCCTGCCCCTTCTCCTCCCCACCCCCGGGCCGCTACCCGGCGTCTCCAGTGCGTGCGCCCTAGCGGCCTGCCCCCCTTCCCATTTCTCTCTTTCCTTCCAGCCGCCCCTTCTTCAGCCTCGTTTCTCCTGCCTTCCTACCCCACCCCCATTCCCGTCCTTCGAAATCTTCGAAATACCCACCCCAAGAAAGCTCTCTGTGGAGCCCCTCCTGCTACTTTGACCTTCGGGGTTGTCTGTAGTTTTTCTCTGTTCCGGGCATTTTAAATTGACCTCTTGAGTTTTATCGTGTAGCCCGTCTTACAGCATCTTGCTCTTTTTTACCCTCTGGAAGAAGAAAAACATTATACCCCGGGGTGTTCAGCGGTTCAAAGACTGCACTTTAGTTTAATTGCTCGAATACAGATGATTTTTTTTTTTTTTTTTTTTTTTTTGGTCTTCCTCCTCTTGTAGTTCCTGCTACGCCTCATTTGATTCCTGGGTGGGTGGACGGGGTGTTTGGTGTTCGGTGTTTCAGTTTTTATATTTCTTGGAAATTTGACTTAGGGATTTTCAGGTTGGAAACTTCTGGGAGCTTTATCGACACAGAATTGGTATAGTGTGTGCCTGTCTAGTTCTTTCCATTAGAATATGTAACTTCTCTGATACAGTGTATTTTGCATCCTCTGCTGTTTAAAGAATTACTATTAGTGAATATATTTAATACAAAAGTATCTTTAACATTTATTAAAAAACCAAAATCAGAACGTAAAATAGTTAAGTGCCTTTGGTGTATTCATAACTTTGCTAGGCAACATGAGGAACATGGAAGATAATGTATCTAAAAATTGTCTTTGTGAGGTGGAGGGGAAGTGTAATATAAAAAGAACAATAAAGTGGCGGTGTTAGTCTGAAGCTTTGAGGTGTAGTTTGCCATGTATGGTATGTCTAAAAGATAACAATTCAGGTAGTATGTAAATACACATAAAACTATAACCTAGATATACAACTTGTCTGCGTGTTTTTGCACTCTTTCAAATTTTCATTTGAGCCACTTCAGCTAATTTTAGGAATATACCTTATATATCACATTCCCACTAATCTTTTGTCAACACTATAATTAATTTAATAATATATCAATTGCTTATAACTCACATTGAAGTTCTTATCAAAAGCCCCTGAGCCCTCTCACTAAAAGATGACAGCAGAATTTTTGTGTAATTTCAAGGGCTTAACAAATCTAAAGGTCGTCCCTATTCTAAATTGTAGCTAGCCTACAATTTTTTCAGGGCTGTTGTGGGACGCGGCAACTGTCTTTTCCTCCGCAGATATTTAATGTGCATCTATTATATGCCAGGCTCTGTGCCAGTGACTGCGAATATACTGACAAAATCTTTTTTTTTCATTTTAGAATGTTTATGTAAGATAATTAGAGCTTAAAGAATTTTTACAAGGCTATATTAGGAAACTTAAAAAAAATGTAAGTAATGTTGCAGTGAAAATTTATCATAAACCAGGACTTGGTATATTTCTTTTCTTCCAGGATTTTGTATCTATGTGGGGAGGACAAGGGAAAGAATTATAGGAGGAAGAAGCAGAGGATAAAGATATGCTAGATATTCAGGCAATAATTTGTAGGAATAAAAATAATTTGGACTTCCATAATCTAATCATCATAATCTCCTCTCCCTGCTCACCCCCAAACAGCAAAATGAGCAAAAAGGCATCCTTTGTTGTATTATTTTGTACATCTATTTTTATTTCCTGTTTCTAGTTTTTTTTTTTAAATGTTTTTATTTATTTTTGAGACAGAGAGAGGCAGAGCATGAGCAGGGGAGGGGCAGAGAGAGGGGGAGACACAGAATCCGAAGCAGGCTCTAGGCTCTGATCTGTCAGCACAGAGCCCGATGCTGGGCTTGAACTCAGGGAGTGTGAGATCATGACCTGAGCTGAAGTCAGACACTCAACCCACTGAGCCACCCAGGCGCCCCTCCTGTTTCTATTTATTTATTTTTATTGTATTTTTATAGCAGGATCAGTCCTTGAAACATGGAGAGAAGCACTCATAACCGCAGAAACAAAACTGATCCTTCACCAAAGATAGTTTTTTTTTTTTTATGTAATTAATTTATTTATTATTTTACATCCAAGTTAGTTAGCATATAGTGCAATAATTTCAGGAGTAGATTTCAGTGATTCGTCCCCTATGTATAACACCCAGTGCTCATCCCAACAAGTGTCTTCCTTAATGTCCCTTACCCTTTGGGTCCCTACCCCTACCCCTCCAACAACCCTCAGTTTGTTCTTTGTATTTAAGAGTCTATTATGTTTGTCCCCCTCCTTGTTTTTATATTATTTTTGCTTCCCTTCCTTTATGTTCATCTGTTTTGTATCTTAAATTCCTCATATGTGTGAAGTCATATGATATTTGTCTTTCTCTGACTAATTTCACCTAGCATGATACCCTCTAGTTTCATCCACATAGTTGCAAGCGGCAAGATTTCATTCTTTTTGATTGCTGAGTAATACTCCAGTGTGTGTGTGTGTCTATGTATGTATGTATATCTGTCAATGGACATTTGGGCTCTTTCCATGCTTTGGCTATTGTCAATAGCATTGCTATAAAAATTGGGATGCATGTGCCCCCTGTGTGGCCGAGGTCAAAAAGGTTTTTGCCTGCTTTCTCCTCTAGGACTTTGATGGCTTCCTGGCTTACCTCTAGGTCTTTCATCCATTTTGAGTTTATTTTTGTGTATGGTGTAAGAAAATGGTCCAGGTTCATTTTTCTGCATGTTGCCATCCAGTTCTCCCAGCACCATTTGCTGAAGAGACTGTCTTTATTCCATTGGATATTCGTTCTGCTTTGTCAAAGATTAGTTGGCCATACATTTGTGGGTCCATTTCTGGGTTCTCTAGTCTGTTCCGTTGATCTGTGTGTCTGTTTTTGTGCCAGTACCATGCTGTCTTGATGATTACAGCTTTGTAATCATCTTGAAGTAGGGACTGTGATGCCTCCAGCTTTGGTTTTCTTTTTTGGATGGCTTCGGCTATTCGGGATGTTTTGCTGGTACCATACAAATTTTAGGATCATTTGTTCTAGCTCTGTAAAGAATGCTGGTGTTACTTTGATAGAGATTGCTTTGAATATATAGATTGCTTTGGGTAGTATCGACATTTTAACAATATTTGTTCTTCCAATCCAGGAGCATGGAATATTTTTCCATTTTTTTGTGTGTCTTCTTCAATTTCATTCATAAGCTTTCTGTAGTTTTCAGTGTTGAGATTTTTCATCTCTTTGGTTAGGTTTATTCCTAGGTATTTTATGGTTTTTGGTGCTGTTGTAAATGGGATTGATTCTCCTGATTTCTCTTTCTGTTGCTTCATTATTGGGGGATAGGAATGCAACCGATTTCTGTGCATTGATTTTATAGCCTGCGACTTTCTGAATTCATGGATCAGTTCTAGCAGTTTTTTGGTGAAATCTTTCGGGTTTTCCAAATAGAGTATTATGTCATCTGTGAAGAGTGAAAGTTTTGACTTCCTCCTTGTCGATTTGGATGCCTTTTATTCCTTTGTGTTGTCTGACTGCTGAGGCTAGGACTTCAGACACTATGCTGAGTAACAGTGGTGAGAGTGGACATCCCTGTCTTGTTCCTGACCTTAGGGGGAAAGCTCTCAGTTTTTCCTCATTGAGGATGATGTTAGCGGTGGGTCTTTCATATTTGGCTTTTATGATCTCGAGGTATGATCCTTCTTCCCCTACTTTCTTGAGTGTTTTTATCAAGAAAGGATGCTCTATTTTGTCAAATGCTTTCTCTGCATCTGTTGAGAGGATCATGTGGTTCTTGTCCTTTTATTGGTGTGATATATCACATTGATTGTTTTCTGGATGTTAAACCAGCCCTGCATCCTTGGTATAAATCCCACTTGGTCGTGGTGAATAATTCTTTTAATATATTGTTGGATCCGGTTGGCTAGTATCTCCTTGAGGATTTTTGCATCCATTGGTGAGATCTTTTTGATATGTAAAGCCTTTTTCAGTGGATTTGTTTTCTTCTTGACCCTTTCTTCCTTTAATTTCCTGAAACAATCTCTTTCCTTTTCTGAGGAACTCAAATCTGGTATACTTTTCCACAGCAGGAGCACTCTCTCTCCTTTCTGCTTACTTACTGGATACCTAGTTCCTTTCCTCCAACACTGTCTGAAGTCTTACAGATTTTTTTTCTTCTTACCATTTTCTCCCTGAAGCCCTAGTTTATTACTCTTCCTTAATCTTACAGCTCTAGGTGGCCTGAGTTCATTTGAATTAGTGATGCCAGTTTAATTATTTCATTTCTCTTTTCTGGGCTCTTGCAGCTGGCACTGCTACCAACTTTCCCTTTAGTTATGTAAGAACAGGGCCACTATCCTCATCCACAAGCAGCACAAAATAGCAGCACATAATCTCCAGAATCCACTGCCGCATCCTTGTAGAAAACACAGAGGATTTAGTATTGGAAAGGCCTTTCGCCATCATGTAGCCTACCCTCCTCATCTTGTCCTCTTTACATCTTTGTGACCTCACTGTGTATGTGAAACTCAGGCTTCAGTACATCTGATGTTTTGGTGATTTCTAAACCCTTAAACCTGTTAAGTCTAGAAATGAAGAGTGTGTGGTAGATAGTTAGTTCTCTCTTGGCCTTGCCATGATTCTGTTTCGCAGTCATGCTTCCCCAGCCCAAGCCCCATCCCTAGCCACAACTATTAGGCCTTTTTTTCACAGTGTTTGGACTCAGTCACAGAGTTATGTTTCAAAGAAAATCAGAAAAGTTTAGCCTGGATCTGTTTTCTAAAATTGCTTCAGAGTTCTCTGAAGAATCCTGAATCCTTTCCATGTTTTTACAAAAGTTCTGTTCATTTTTTCATTATTTCAAAGAATTTGAAGTATTACATAGCTACATCTTGAACCTATTACAGTGAAGTGATAATCAGGATCCCCAGCAGAGAAATCTCTTGCTGAAATCTGCATTCCTTTGGTATACTACACCAAGTCAAAGAATCTTCTTTAATTCTTTCTTTTCTGCCCTCTTCTCTCATGCTCCTGAGGAAAGGAAGTATGTTCTGCTACCCAAGTTATCAGAGACATGCTGAGCTGTTATGTTGTAGACTGAATTGTATCCCTTCTCCACCACTCCCAAAACATATGTTGAAGCCCTGACCCCCCAGTGTGATGGTATTTGGAAATGGGCCTCTGGGAGATAAGTAGGTTTAGATGAAGTCAGAGGGTAGATCCCTTGTGAAGGATTGGTGCCTTGTAAGTAAAAGACAACCGAGAGCTTGTTCTCTCTCTCCCCTAATACTCACCCCCCAACACACACACACACCATGTGATGACACAGCAAAAGTGTCTGTCTACAAGCCAAAAAGAAAGCTCTTACCAGAAAGCACCTTTACCTTGGACTTCTAGTATCTAGAACTGTGAGAAAAATAAATTTCTGTTCAAGGTACCAACTCTGGTATTTTGTTATAGCAGCCCAAGCTAAGACAGATTTGGGTACCAGGAGTGGGGTACTTCACTAATACCTAAACCTGTGTCAGCAGCTTTGTAACAGGGTAGAGGCTAGAAGAGGTTTGAGATGCTTGCCAGAAATAGGACAATTTGGTAGAGTCTCAAAAATGAGGAATGTGGTGTTAGAAACTGGAGGAAATGCAATCCTTGTTATAAAATGGCAAAGAACTTTGAACTGTGTTGTGGTGTTTTGTAGAAGGAAGAATTGTGAGCAGTGCAGTTAGATATTTAGCTGAGGAGATTTCTAATCAAAGTGTTAATGGAGCAGTGTGATTCCTCCTGACTGCTTATAGTAAAATGCAAATGGAAAGAGAAGAATTAAAGAAGGAATTGTTAAGGAAAAAATAACTAGAATTTGAAGATTTGGAAAATTTCTCAGCCCATCCATATTGCAAAAAATGAAGCTTGTTCTGCAAAGAATACTGTGTGGCTAGAAAACCATCTGATAAAGAGTTTCAGGATTTTTGAGCAAACATACTGCCAGTTTGAACTAAATACAGACTTTGGACAAAATGAAGAAAGGCTGTTGGACTTCTTGGATTTGACAAAATGGGATGATGGAGCTCTGTGGTTGTGAATGTGGATTGTTCTTCAAGAAGGAGAAATGACCCCAAAGGCAATTCAGATACCATCAGGCCACTGCCTCAGTCTCAACAGCCCTTATGGCTTCTTTTGGAAGCCTTGAGGACCAGACTCCACAGGGCCATGGAGGTGATGCTGCCACCCCAGTGGGCCTGTAAGGTGGGACATTGAGCCAGAAAGGATTATTCGTGAGCCTTAAAACCTAATGGAATTTGTCTTGCTAGGTTTTGGACTTGCTTGAGTCTTGTCACTACTTTCTTCCTTCTGATTTCTCCCTTTTGGAATGCTAATGTCTACATTATGTTTTAGAAGCATATAACTTGGGGCGCCTGGGTGGCTCAGTCAGTTGAGCGACTGACTTCGGCTCAGGTCATGATCTCACGGTTTGTGAGTTCGAGCCCCACGTCAGGCTCTGTGCTGACAGCTCAGAGTCTGGAGCCTGCTTCAGATTCTGTGTGTGCCTCTCTCTCTTTGCCCCTCCCCCACTCATGCTCTCTCTCTGTCTCAGAAATAAGTAAACATTAAAAAAAGAAAAAAAAAAGAAGCATATAACTTGTCTGGTTCCATAGCTGGAGAGGAATGTTGCCTTAGAATGAACTGTATCTTAATTTTCACCCATATTTGACTTAAATGATATTAGATGAAACTTCGGACTATAGAGTTGATGCTGGACTGAGTTAAGACTTTGGGGGCTGTTGGGATGAAATGAGTATTTTTTTGCCTGTAAGAAGGAAATGAATTTGGGGGCCCTGAGGCAAAATGCTGTGGACTGGATTTTGTGCCCCAGATTCTTATGTTGAAGCCCTGACCCCCCAGTGTGATGGTATTTGGAGATGGGGCCTTTGGGGGATAATTAAGTTTAGATGCGGTATCAGTGTGGGGCCCTTATGATGGGATTGTTGCCTTGCTCTCTTTCCCAGCCATGTAAAGACACAGTGAGAAGGCAGCCATCTACAAGCTAGGAAATGAGCCCTTACCAGAAATCAGCTATGCTGGCACCTTGATCTTGAACTTCTAGGTTCCAGACCGTGAGAAAATAAATTTCTGTTATTTAAGCCACCCAGTCTGTGGTATTTTGTTATGGTAGCCCGATATTAGCCCGATTTAGACATTTTTTTTTTTATTTTTTTCACATTTTTTTTTTTTTTTTTTGCCTTCTTTCCTCTGAGCTATCTCTGAGGATTCTGCATCCCACCCTTTACTTTCTAAGTCACTGATGGCTCTGAAAATGTAACATCTACACATGCATCTCCTCTCAAAATAATCCTGAGAAGGTTCAAGAAGGTATGACTTGTCCTAGTTCATACAGAAAGGCCTGAAAAAGACAAGTAGAACCCAGGATTTCTAGACATTCCTTGATATTTTTCCACTAAGTTGGTCATTAATGTTTTCTTGTAAATCAAAAATACATCAGAAGACTAATCAGATAAATTTGTAAATTTATTCATAAGAAAGGGCTTAAAGATAGAAGTCATATTTATTATATATTTGATCGCCTTTTTGATTAAAAATCACCTGAGATTGGGTCTGTTTACAAAACTCTAGACCATAAAGTCTCCAGGTACAGACCCTTATCCCCAGATACTAAAGTTTTGTTAAAAATTTTTGTTTTTAGGTCAGAATTTGCCAAATGTTACTATGCACTATGGCCTTAGATCAACTTTTTATGCACTTATATTACCTGCCTGGCCTTGTAGTTACTTGAATTTGTGAATTCTAGTGTAAATCATAAATTCTGTAACAGTTGAGTTATATCACTAGGTACTAAGATTACTTAGGGAAAACCAAGCAGAAGGATAGATCTAGGTAACAAGTAAAATATAATCCCCATGAAGGAGAAACTCTACTGGACTCATTCTCTGCTGTCTCCCCTAGCATCTCATAGACTGCAAAGTATCAAATAAATGAATGTCTCCCATACCTAATACCTCTTCCCCTAAACATTACATATCCCCAGATTCTCTGAGTGCAAGGAATGATGCTGGCTCTACTTTTACCATGGCCCATAGACTCCTCTGAGTTCCTGTGAATACCTATTTAATGTCCTAGCACCCACTGGGCCACTAAATAAGTAGTTAAGATTACGCTTAATCTTTATGGGTATGGGTCTAGTCACTTCCAGTGTATCATTTCCTTAAACTTTGAATCCTGGAAGTAGGAATGGAAACAATGTAGGTTGTTGATTATATAACTTAACAGGGAGAAAACAGGCATAGAAAATATATAATAGTGAATGATTAGAAAGTTATTTAGGCCTAACTTCGGAGTGTGTCATTCAAGACACACAACCTCAACTCTATCTTTCCTGTAGAGACCCCTTTCAGCTCTTTTATTGTATTGCTATTAACTATGTAACTGTGTAAAGAGAAAGATGTTTATAAAGAAAGGGATACCCGCTACATTGCAGTGATTTAAGGGTGATAGGTGACTGTTGCTCCTATTGCATTTACCGTTCAGTGATTACATTGCAACTTTATATCTTCTGGTTTAGGAATGTAGCTTTTTTTTTTTTAATTACTCATTTTCATTATAGATAAATTCTATTTATTAACAAAATTTGCTCCCAAGCCCCAGTTCTTGTATTTGGTGTCTAAAAATACAGAAATAATTTAATTTGTAGATTTTATGTAGGAAGATTGCCAGGGGGTTAATTGGAGAGAGAATTACAGTTACATTCACACACTGACCCTTGAAACTGAAGGGTTGCATATATCTAATGGATAACAATACAAATAACATGAGCCTGGTTTAATTGACAGATGTAGAAAGGGATGGGGAAGCTGGGACCCAGTGATGCATATACTGAAGAGTTTTGAAGGAACTCTTGGGTGAGATGGGGGAACTACTGGCCAAAATATGAACATTGGCTATAACAGCAGACTGCAGGTACAGTGTGACTCACCTCTTGAGAAAATTCCTAGGAGGATCTCAGTAATGTCTGGAAGACTTGTGAGTTTCACTGCTATTCATGATGAAGTATATACCCATGTACTCTGTGGACCAGTATCAGAGCATCACCCGGAAGCTTGTTCAAAATGCATGATTACAAGCTCCACCTAAAAGCTGTTGGATCAGAATCTGCATTTTAATAAGAACATTCAAGTTTAAGGGGTGCCTGGGTGGCTCAGTCAGTTAAGAGTCCAACTTCTATTCAGGTCATGATCTCACAGCTCTAGATTTTGAGCCCTGTGTTGGGCTCTGTGCTGACAGCTCAGAGCCTGGAGCCGACTTGAGATGGATTCTGTGTCCCCGTCTTTCTCTGCCTCTGCCCTTCTCATGCTCTCTGTCTCTCTCTCTCTCAAAAATAAATAAACATTAAAAAATTTTTTTTAAAAAGTCAGTTGGTTGAGCGGCTGACTTCAGCTCAGGTCATGATCTCACAGTTTGTGAGTTTGAGCCCCGTGATGGGCTCTGTGCTGACAGCTCAGAGCCTGGAGCCTGCTTCAGATTCTGTGTCTCCCTTTCTCTCTGCCCCTTCCCCACTCATGCTGTTTCTCTCTCAAAAATAAGTAAACATTAAAAAAAAAGTTTTCAAAAAAAGAATATTAAAGTTCAAGAAGCACTGATCTATAATAAAGGGAAAGAAATTGCTGCACAGAATACTGAGCATAATCTCCAGGAAAAAAGAACCATGCTTGACAAGTATGTTGAGGCTTTTTAAGGGAATTAAATATACACATGGGAAAAGATTAACATTGTATTATTCAGAGCTATACTTGATCAGGTGACAATGGGCCAAGGTACAGAGCTCTGGCAGACCCAAAGAATGACATGTATATAGGGTAGGTGGTAGTATGTTAGATAAATTTTTAGCTAGAATTGTTCTTTTCCAAAGGCATATGTGAAGACTTAAGTTTCGAAAATAGATTCAATGCTAGAAGATATCTTTTGAAGAAGAAAGAAAGGTGGAAGACATAAAACCTGGGAACCAGGGTCGAAGAAGAATCCTTGAACTGCGCTATTAGCTTGGACAGGAGTAGAGCAGGCCTGTTCTCAGTAGGTTAATACTGGGCTGGTGAGTCAGCATCAGGAGGCTGTTGGAACAGAGGCTAGGAATTCAAATGCCCATGGTTGGAACTACCTAGAGACTAGAATGTAAAGCATGGATGTACTCCCAAGAGACAGGGACATGAAGGTCAGTGCGAGACTGACTTGCTGTAAGTATACTGATGAAATAAAAGCTCCTGTACATATCCCTTTGTTTAAGGTCTGATTGGTCTCAGAAAATGGGGATCTAATACATGTGCAAGGATGTGAGTATAGTATATACATCATTGTAGTTGTTCTTTTTTAGACCTTTGGTAATCATTTGACACTTGTCATAGCCAAAGCTATTTAAATAAGCAAAGGAATAGGTAACTGTAACATCAAGATACACTTAAACATCACTAGTTTTTGGTTTGAAAAGATGATAGTGAATATGCTTGAAGTCAGGTGTTCTGGATAAAGTAATAGGAACTGTTCGTGAGCAACAGAGAATCCCATGAAGTTTTATTGGAGACAAATTTGAGTCCAAAAAGGGACCACCAGTTCATACCATGGGCTAGTAAACTTACTTACCTTGTGGTAAGGATCAAGTAAGATGTGAATATAGAGCAACAGTGGTATAAAATAGATGATTTGATTGCCCTGAAGAAAGCTTGAGTCCACAACCAGTACTTGTAGGAACTGATGTGAAGAGGGAACATACAGGGCGAACAGTAAGAAGTTGTCGTAGGAAAAGGAATTCCATGAAGCCCAGAGCCCCAGAACTGGGGTTATTTGGAAGACTATAAGGAAATGACGTAGAGTTTCAGATATTTAGAATGTGGGAGGAACTAATGGGGAATTAGAGGAGCTTGAGTGGTGGTAGAAGACCCATACCAGTATCACGGAAGAGGGAGTTAACAGCTAATGCGGGCATCCCGGTGACCACTGTTAAAGCTGGAGAGTGATAGTTGGGCGCCAAGAGGTGCTTGGGGATGTAACTGCATGAGGGAACCTGAAGTGGTAGCAGAGTTGAAGACTGCTAGTCTGGGTGTTGGAGAGCCCAGTTCTAATCTTGGCCCCCGAGACCACTTCACTTTGGTCGTTGGGGACCTGTTTGAGCCACGAAATGAAGACACTAGAATATTTTGTCTAAATCCCTTCAAGCTCTTGATACTCAGCTTTTTACTAAGAGAATGTTTTCATTACTGATTGAAAATGCAAATACAGCGCTCGCTTCAGCAGCACATACACTAAAGTTGGGACGATGCAGAGAAGATTAGCACAGCCCCTGCACAAGGATGACATGCAAATTCGTCCACACTTTTTTGCACTATGTGCTAACTAACTTAAATGTAAATTTTAAAAACAAATTTAAAAAAAAACTGTAAGAGGGAGGTAGAAGAAGAGAGTCAGGGAGATGTGACTATAGAAGAACAATCAGAGAGAACAAAATTGCTGGCTTTGAAGACAGAGAAAAGGAGCCATGATCCAACTGACTTGGACAGTCTTTAGAAGCTGGAAAAAGCAAGGAAAGGAATTTGTCCCTAGGAGCTCCAGGAAGGAATGCAGCTCTGTCAATACTCAGATTTTAGCCCAATGAGATCTGTGTGCAACTTGTAACCTTCAGAATTGTAAGATAATTTCTGTTCTTAAAAATAAAAAAATGCAAGCATAATTTTTAAAGGTTGATTGAATAAAGTCATAGAAGGCCAGACCACAGTTGATGACAAAGGAAAATTCAGTGTTTAGCACCATGTCTCTAACTTGGAAGATGTGAAGGAAGGTATTCTGCCCTTACACCGTAGGGTCTTTGTCAAGTGATCTAACACCAGTAGCATGTGGGTGGACCACAAGTCTCACCTAATTTGGTGTTTGTAATGCTTAAGGGGATACTGAGTTTCAAGCCTTTTTCTTTATGCTTCCCTACTAATTGACTGACAGTAATGTGGTTTCCACTACTCTGTTCTCTTAGAGCCTTGCTAAGCAAGGTGTGGTCCATATACCAGCAGCATCAGCATCACCTGGAAGCTTGTTAAAAATGCAGAACTCACACTCCACCCAGACCTACTGAATCAAAAT
Source organism: Panthera uncia (assembly GCF_023721935.1). NCBI lineage: Eukaryota > Metazoa > Chordata > Mammalia > Carnivora > Felidae > Panthera > Panthera uncia. The sequence continues at coordinate 92,020,297 of NW_026057582.1, read as the reverse complement.
CTGCCATTTAATATGATTGCTAAGTGATATGTATGTATAATAAATCTTAAGCACTGCTCCTGTAGCTATGGTTCTCAAACTTTTACAAGTAAAAGAATCTCCAGAAGGGCTTGTAAAAATAAACTGCCTGGGGGTTTCTGATTCAGTAGATCTGGAATAGGGCCCAAGAATTTACATCTTTAACACCATAGGAACACTAAAGCTTTTATTAGAGACTGACTAATCACATTATGTTTTTGCTTATCTGTTTCAGGTTTGTTTTCAATCTTCCTGGTAAGACTGTAATTTCTTGTGTAGTGTTTCTCTGGAGAAGGGCAGCTTTATTGAGCTATAATTCACATACTGTGCAGTTCACCTATTTGAAGTGTACAATGCAGTGGCTTTTAGTGTATTCACAGATATGTGCAGTCATTAATACTGTCCATTTTAAAACATTTACATCACCTCAGAAAGAAACCAAATAGGTGGAACACACAGGATGTTTAGGGCAGTGAAACTATTCCATATTGCATAGGATACTGTAATGGTGGATACATAGCATACATTTGTCAAAATGTAGAATGTACAACACCAAGAGTAAATCCTAAATGTAAATGATGTGTCATTGTATGTTTATTTATTGTAACAAATGTACCCCTCTGGTGCAGATGTTGATAATGGGAGGCTGTACATGTGTGTGGCATGGGTATGTGGGTACTCTGTACTCCTGCGCAGTTTTGCTGTGACCCTAAAGCTGATCTAAAAAATCTTTTTGAAAAAGAAAGGAACCCCATTTCCTTTAGCTATCACCTCTTATCCCCACTTCCCACTAATAGTTGGGAATAGTTATTACTATTAGTTACCATTTACTAATGCTAATAGTTACCATTTACTAAGAGCTTAATGTGCAAATAATTGCATCATCCAACTTAATCTTCATGACAACTCTATGTTAAAGTTGAGAATGTTGAAGCTTATAAATGACAGGGTGCCTGGGTGGCTCAGTGGTTGAGTGACTGACCCTTGATTTTGTTTCAGGTCATGATTTCATGGTTGGTGGGATCAGGCCCTGCATGGGGCTCTGTGCTGACAGTGCAGAGCCTGCTTGAGATTCTCTGCCCCTCCCCCGCTTTCACTCTCTCACATACCCAATAAATAAACAAACAAACAAAATTCCAAAATGCCATGTATGTAGAAAAATATTTCTGTAACTGATGATGAAATTACTGCCTGTGTTTTCTTCTAGTTTTATTGTTTCAGGTCTCACATTTAGGTCTTTAATCATTCTGAGTTTATGTTTGTGTATGATACAAGAAAGTGGTCTGGGGGTGCCTGGCTGGCGCAGTCGGAAGAGCATGTGACTCATGATCTCAGGGTCATGAGTTCAACTCCCACGTAGGGTATAGAGATTACTTAAATAAACAGGTATTTGTTAAAGAAAGGAAGAAAGATGGCCAGTTTCATTCTTTTGCATGTAGTTGCCCATTTGTTGTTGTCCATGTAATCCCAGCACCATTTGTTGAAGAGACTATCTTTTCCCCATTGTATGTTCTTGCCTCCTTTATCATAGATTAATTGACCATATACACGTGGGCTTATTTCTGTGCTCTCTATAATACATCTGTAGGATATGAATCAGGATTCTATGTATTAAAATTTTTTATAGATACTACCAATTGTCTATTTAAAGGCTGCACCACTTCAGCTTTGTGCATAATTAGAACCCAAATCTTTATCTAAATACCATTCTTCTCCACAAGGAGCTTAGTAGTATGACTGGTTTGGGACCTGTGGCAGGTAAAGAATAAAGTCAGCCTAGGACATCTTGTGCCAAAAAATAAGGAAGTCCTCAAAGACTAATGGGGTCTTGTCAAAGGATACAAAGAGCCAGCTGCAAGAGGCCCTGATGACCAAATTTGGGACAATTTGAACATCAAACAAATGCTTCTATTACATTAAATTTTTAAAAATCAGTGAACCTCTAGTGATACCAAGCAAAAGGTAGTAGAAGGAGAGAGTAAAGCTCTTTTTTAAAGAATACTAGCTAATAAATGCAGAAGGAATTACAGTATTAAAAAACAATGACCATTTCTCAACCCCCAATGTAATATGTAAAATTTAATTCAAGCATGGATTATCATGGAGGCTAAAACTAGGTGAGAGGTTGTTGAACTGTTTACATGGTGCTACAGATTACTTTCTAACCAGTCACAAAGAGAAAGAAATACATAACTTTATACTAGAGAAATCCTGCAGTTACTACATTAATCAAATAATCAAACTCAGCATCACTAATCCAGGACATCCTAGGACATCATGTGCTGTTTTGTTGGATTCATTAAAAAGTACCCAATTCAGGGCCCCTTGGTGGCTCAGTCACTTAAACATTCAACTTCAGCTCAGGTCATGATCTCACAGCTTGTGAGTTCAAGCCCTGTGTCAGGCTCTGTGCTGACAGCTCGGGGCCTGGAGCCTGCTTTGAGTACTATGTCTCCCTCTCTTCTGCCCCTCCCCTGCTCACACTGTGTCTCTTTCTCTCTCTCAAAAATGAATAAACATTAAAAAATTTTTTTTAAAAAGAAGTACCCAATTCACTTACGAATTCTTTTAAAAAAATGTTTAACCTAAACTTAATCATCCCTCACGATTATCTGCAGGGTTACTCTCTATAGTTAGAATTGATTATTCTGCTGTATAACTTATGTAAGTTATGTTAGTGACTTCTCTAAGTCTCAGAGTCCTCACTAGTAAAACAGTAATAGATCAGATATGTGTGCAAAAACCTAAATATACTGTTTAGTTTGTATAGTTTGTAACCTACAAATAGTTTAGTGTATAGTAAGAATTTAGGATATTGGTTCACCTCTGCTGTCGAATAAATCCATTCATGACCAACATGGAAACAGCTGAATGAAAACAACATTTCTTTTTTCCACAAATAATTTCCTTGTCTTCATTATTCCGTGTAATGTGATAGTGTGTTTTATAAATTCCCTACACTTGCTTAGATCCATAAGCTAATGAAGTCCCAAATATGCCAGAAGTCCTTCTAATCCCAAATGTTCAGAGGAGATTTTAGGTAGGAGAGCATGGATTAGAGTATTTTTGTACTGTATAAATTTAGATTGACCTGTGACGAAATTACCAATTATATACAAAAATGGTCAAATAGCAATTTTATGTAGTTCAGCCTAATGCATGCCTTAGTGGTAGAGCCTTGGTACATTATCTTTATTTGCCAAGCACACTTTTTTCTTGTACGTTTTAGAGAAAGATTTGTTCAGGGGTGGCTGGTGCCTCAGTTGGTTAAGCGTCCAGCTGTTGGTTTCGGCTCAGGTCATGGCTCAAGGTTTGTGGGATTGAGTCCTGCGTTGGGCTCTGCTGACAGCTCAGAGCCTGCTTGGGATTCTGTCTCTCCCTCTCTTCTGCCTCTTGCCTGCTCGTGCGTGTGCGTGCACACTCTCTCTCAAAAATTACAATAAAAATAAACATTATTTTTAAAAATTTTAAGAAGATTTAGAGAAAGATTTGTTCAGAGGAGGACAGAGGAAGGATTTGGATCAGTTCAGGTTCGAAGGGAATTGTGATGTGATGTGGTATTCTAATTATCTCAGGGTGTTTCTTCATTTCATACTCTCCACTCCCACCCCATCTGCATTAGTTATTCTTTTCAGTTACTTCTTGGCTCTTCTCTGCCTTTTTTCCCAGGTAGTGGGAAATGAGGCAAAGGACAGAACATTTTTTCATTTCTTCTTTTTTCCTCTCTTTGAACTCTGGATTGGTCTTTTTGAATAGGCAGTTGCAGAATCTTGAAGACTTGAGAGTTGTAGTTTCTCAGAATTTCTTTTACAGGTAGCACTTAGAAATAATAATGTACTTTTTTTTTTTTTTTTTTTTTTTTTTACTGGTAGAATATGGAAGTTAGGACAGGTTGAGGTATTTCTTTTTTATGTTTCAAGTTTTTATTTAAATTCTAGGTAGGTAACATACAGTGTAATATTAGTTTCAGGAGAATTTAGTGATTCATCACTTACATGTAATATCCAGTGCTCATCATAACAAGTGCCCTCCTTAATCCCCATCATCTATTTAGCCCATCCCCCACCCGTCTGCCTCTAGCAGCCCTCAGTTTGTTCTCTATAGTTAACAGTTCCTCTTAAGGAAGTACTGTCAAACCTTATGTATAAATAGCATTATTAAAGTGTTTTGTTGTTGGCAAACCAGATTATTACCAGTGTAAAAATTATTGTTCGTGTCCTAGACAGCTGCTCAGGAAGCAATCCTACATGCGTCTGGAGATGGCAAACCTGTACCGTCTAAGGACTACTGCATGCTCTATAACCCTCGTTGGACAGATCTTCCAAGTACCCTAGAAAATGCAGTAAGTAAATCACAGTTAATATTTATTTGTAAACATAGAATTATTGAAAGGCAAGAATGAGTATTATATTTTAGTGTGTGAACTAGCTGTAATATATGATGATTAATTATTTTTTTTTGCTTTGGCTTACATGTTTTTCTGTCTGTGGGAAAAACAAGTTAGGGAATTTTAAAATACTTAACTCAAAGCCTGGTTGTCATAAAATATTTCTAATTTAAAAGAACCTGGTATTAAACCAATATTGATACTTTGTCACTGAATGCATTTATTATGAAATATGATCTTTATCATGTTAAAGACATTTCATCTTTTCAGACTTCCATCAGTTTGATGAATCTGACTACCACACCATTGTGCAATCTTTCTGATATTCCACCTGAAGGAATAAAGAGCAAAGCAGTTGTGGTACAGTGGGGAACCTGCCATTTTCTTGAAAAAGCCAGAATTGCAAAAACAGGAGGTGCTGAAGCATTATTGGTTGCCAATAACAGTGTCCTAGTAAGTTGTAAAACTTAAGTAACTCTTGAACTCATGGTATCAAATTTCACAGGAATTGAACTATCTTTTTGGTATGTAATTTATGGGCCAAGTTTTGAATAATCCCATTATAGGGTTATTTTAAAATAAATATTCTGGCAATGATAGGCATTGAACTGGAAAACTTTCTAATTTCTTTTTTTTTTTTTTAATTTTTTTAATGTTTACTTATTTTTTGAGAGAGAGAGAGAGTACGAGCAAGGGAGCTGCAGAGAGAGAAGGAGACAGAATCTGAAAGCAGGCTTCAGGCTCTGAGCTGTCAGCACAGAGTCTGACATGGGGCTTGAACCCACGAGCCGTGATATCATGACCTGAGACGAAGTCAGACGCTTAACCAACTGAGCCACCCCGCGCCCCTGTAATTTCTTTTCTATTCCTAAATTGAACAAGACTTTGTCCTAACATATTCGTTAGGTACAAACATGTCTGTGTATGTGTGTACACACACACACACACACACACATGTAGGTATATGATATACCTACATATAAGTCAGTTTAAGTTTATGCTAAAAGGATTCCAGTTTGAGAACTCTTACTATTATATCAAGAAAGAACATATGAAACTTTGTTTTATAACTAAAAAAAAGATATAATGTTTATATTTAATGGAATAATGTGTATTTTATTCTGTAAATATACTAGTAGCTCATAAGTTTTCATAATATGTTTTTTTCTTTCAGTTTCCTCCCTCAGGGAACAAATCTGAATTTCATGATGTGAAAATAGTGATTGCATTTATAAACTACAAAGATTTTAAAGATATGAAGCAGGTACATTAGTAATTATGTATTATACAAAGTTTATACATAGTACAATTCTTTTAACTATTGATAATAAATTTAAATTATATATGGTCCATTTGCTAACAAGAAGCTATAAAGGCCAATCAGGTCTTTATTTGGGAAATGTTTATCTCCCAGTGAGCACAAGGTGCTTCAGAGCCCTGACTTTAGAAAAGATAGTGATTTGTTTTGACTTTTTTAATAATCTCTGTTACATCCTTTATCGTAGTTTTAAATCCCTGACAAGATGTGATTGTGTGGAACACTGAACTTTCAAGATTTAATAAACCGAAGTATAGCCTCATAGTTATGACAAGAGAATACATTATGTTGTCAAAAATGGGTCTAGTGTTGTGGATTTTGTAACGTATAGTATCATTTTCAGAGTGAAATGAGAGTATTGCTGCCATAGGCTGTAGTAGAAAGAAAACTAATTCTGATGTTTTAACTGTTATTTTGCCTTTCAGACTCTTGGAGATAACATTACTGTGAAAATGTATTCTCCATCGTGGCCCAACTTTGACTATACTATGGTAGTTATTTTTGTAATTGCTGTGTTCACTGTGGCATTAGGAGGCTATTGGAGTGGTCTAATTGAATTGTAAGTTTAACTAAACTTCAGTGTTTTTGTGATAGATGATTAAAAAAATTATTGTTTGATAATCATTTCAATCATGTTAACAACATTTAAAATTTACCTGACCTCAGAATATAGTGCTAATGAGATAAGATTGCAGGTTTGTCCTCCTGTAGGACATTTAACTTTTCACTGAGAAGAAGGGAGTCATAGCTTCCTCTAACCCTTCTGCTGGTAGGATAACATCGAAATTACATCAAAGGCTTTTTAAAATTAAAATGTTTAATTATCTCTCACAGAAAAGATGAAGATACTTAGTGTCCTAATGTGCCTATTTATTTAGATTGAAAGAAAATAAGCAAGAGAAGGTAGGGCTGGGGTTTCAGCTCTTCCTGAGTTCAGTCATTACAGTGTGACTTCATCATTCTGTTTAATGCTTTAGGAATTCTAAGGATATGAAGCATGTTCACATTTTACTTAAATATAGAAATTCTAAATGTACATAAAATTTAGATTTTCCTGTTTAGTAACAACCTGAAACCAATCTTCTTATAGTTGTGTTTCTTTGGCTCTGGGTTAAAGCAGGCAACATTGTTTAAAAGGATCAGTTCATATTTACAACTCTGAATTTAAAAATGTGCTTCGATCATATTATTTTATGCGTAAAGGACAGTATACTCATCTTGTGAATTGGTTCCATTAAAAAGGACTTATTTGCAACTAAGTGAAGTTTATTTGTAATTTCTTTTTTTTTTTTAACATTTATTTATTTTGAGAGAGAGAGTGAACGTGTGTGCACGCACATGTGCTCACATACGCTCACATGAGCAGGGGAGGGGCCAAGAGAGGGAGAAAGAGAGCATCCCAAGCAGGCTCTGCACTGTCAGTGCAGAGCCCAACACAGGGCTCAATCCAACAAACCGCGAGATCATGACCTGAGCCAAAATCAAGAGTCAGACGCTCAATCAACTGAGCCACCCAGGCGCCCCTTACCCTTTGTCTTATTACTGTGATGTATCACACTGATTGATTTCTGAATATTAAACTGCCCTTGCATCCTGAACAAAAATCCCAGTCTATTGTGGTTAATGAATTTTTTTTAATTTATTGTTGGATTTGGTTTGCTAATATTTTGTTGAGGATTTTTGCATCTATGTTCATCAGACATATTGACTTACAGTTCTCTTTTTTTGTGGGGGTGGCTTTGTCTGGTTTTGGTACTCCTGGCCTCATAGAATGAGTTTTGAAGCTTTCCTTCCTCTTATTTTTTGGAATAGTTTGAGAAGAATAGATACTCACTTCTCTTTAAATGTTTGGTAGAATTCAGCTGTGAAGCTGTCTGGTCCTGGACTTTTGTTTGTTGGGAGTTTTTTGATTACTGATTCAATTTCATTGCTGGTCCTCAGTCTGTTCAAAGTTTCTATTGCTGATTCAGTTATGGGAGATTGTATGTTTCTAGGAATTTATCCGTTTCTTCTCAGTTGTCCAATTTGTTGCCATTTAATTTTTTATAATATTCTCTTGTAATTCTTTGTATTTCTGTGGTGTTGGTTGTTATTTCTCCTCTTTCATTTGTGATTTTGTTTGAGTCCCCCCCCCCCCTTTTTTTTTTTTTTTATGAGTTTGGCTAAAGGTTTATCAATTTTGTTGGTCTTTTCAAAGAACCAGCTCCTGGTTTCATTTATCTGTTCTATTGTTTTGTGTTTTTTAGTTTCTGTTTCCTTTATTTCTGTTCTGTTATTTGTTATTTCCTTCCTTCTGCTGGTTTTGAGTTTCTTTGTTTCTTCTTTTTCTAGCTCCTTTGGGTGTAAGGTTAGGTTATTTGTTTGAGATTTTTTTCTTGCTTCTTCAGATAGGCCTGTATTGCTATAAACTTCCCTGAAAACTTTTTTTGCTGCATCCCAAAGATTTTGTGCCTTTTTGTTTCTATTTTCATTTGTTTCCATGTAATTTTTTATTTCTTGTTTGATTTTTTTGGTTGACCTATTCATTGTTTAGTAGCATATTATTTAACCTCCATGTTAACTTGTGGTCTTCCCAGCTTTTTTCTTGTGGTTGATTTCCAGTTTCATAGCATTGTGGTCAGAAAAGATGCTTGGTATGACTTTTATCTTTTTTAATTATTGAGGCTTGTTTTGTGGTCTTATATGTGGTCTGTTGTGGAGAATGTTCCATGTGCACTTGAAAAGAATGTGTATTCTGCTGTTTTAAGATGGAAAGTTCTGAATATATCTGTTAAATCCACCTGGTTCAATGGGTCATTCAAAGTCACCATTTCCTTGTTGATTTCCTGTTTGGATGATCAGTCCTTTGATGCAAGTGGGTTGTTAAAGTTCCCTATTATTATTGTATTACTCTCATTTCTTTCCTTTTTGTTTGTTATTAACTGTTTTATGTATTTGGGTGTTTCCATGTTGGGTGCATAAATATGTACAACTGTTATATCTTCTCATTGGATGGTCCCCTTTATTATTATATAGTGTCCTTCTTTGTCTCTTGTTACAGTTTTTAAAGTTTATTTGTTTCTAGGGTACCTGGGTGGCTCAATCAGTTATGTGTCTGACTCTGGATTTTGGTTTAGGTCGTGATCTCACAGTCATGGGATTGAGTCCCAGCCCTGGGCATGGAGCCTGCTTGGGATTCCCTCTCTTTATCTGTCTTTCTCTCTTCTTTCTTTCTGTCTCTCCCTGCCCCATCCAGCCTCTGCCCCTCCTCTACTCTCTCTCTCAGAATAAATATACATTAAAAAATAATAAAGTCTATTTTTTCTGATATAAGTATTGCTACTTCAGCTTTCTTTTCATACCCTTGTGCATGATAAATGCTTTTCCTTCCTTTCACTTTCAATCTGCATGTGTCTGCAGGTCTGAAATGAGTCTCTTGTTAGGCAGCATACAGATGGCTCTTCTTTTTTTTATCCATTCTGTCACCCTCTATCTTTTGATTGAAACACTTTGTCTATTTACATTCAAAGTAATTATTGATAGATACGTACTTATTGTCATTTTGTTACTCTTCTTATGATTGTTTTTTTGGTTCTTTTCTGTTTCTTTCCTTGCTCTCTTCTCTGACAATTAGTTGGCTTTTTTTGTGAGATACTTGGATTCCTTTCTTTTTATTTATTTTTTTAATTAATTTATTTATTTTGAGAGAGACAGATACAGCGTGAGTGGAGAGGGGCAGAGAGAGAGGGAGACAGAGAATCCCAAGCAGGCTGTGTGCTGGCAGCACAGAACCTAATGTGGGACTTGACCCCATGAAACTGTAATACCATGACCCAAGCCAAAACCAAGAGTCAGACACTTAACCGACTGAGCCATCCAGGTGCCCCAGCTTTCTTTTTTTTTTTTTTTTTTGCATATGTTTTACAAGGTTTTTGATTTGTGGTTACCATTAGGTTTATATGTAAATCTGCATATAGCAGTTAGTGTTAACTTGATGGTCACTTACATTTGAACCCATTCTTTACTCCTCTCCCCACCTCCCGGGTTTTAAGTATATGATAGCATACTTTACATCTTTTGATTTTGTGGGTCCCTTGACTGATTTTTTTGGATATACTTATTTTTTACTGCTTTTGTGTTTCCTACTTTTTTTACTCCCACTTATGGTCTTTCCTTTCCACTCCAAGAGTCCCCTTTAACATTTCTTGTAGAGCAGGTTTGGTGGTGATGAATTCTTTTAACTTTTGTTTGTCTGGGAACTTCCTTATCTCTCCTTCTATTCTGAATTATAGCCTTGCTGGATAGAGTATTCTTGGTTGCACATTTTTTCCTTTCAGTACTTTGAATATATCATGCCACCCTTTTCTGGCCTGTATAAGGTTTCTGTTGAAAATTCAGCCTATACCCTTATGAGGTTTCCCTTGTACATAAATGTTTTCTCTTGCTGCTTTTAAAATTCCCTTTCAAAGAGCGCCTGGGTGGCTCAGTCGGTTAAGCGTCCAACTTCAGCTCAGGTCACGATCTCATGGTTCATGAGTTCAAGCCCCATGTCAGGCTCTGTGCTAACAGCTCAGAGCCTGGAGCCTACTTCAGATTCTGTGTCTCCTTCTGTCTCTGCCTCTCCCCTGCTCATGTTCTGTCTCTCTGTGTCTGAAAAATAAATAAACACTAAAAAATTTTTTTTTAATTCTCTCTTTCGAGATTATGAATTTTGAAATTGAGATGGCTGATTCTAAGAGTAAAATAAAGATAGAACTAAGTGTACGTGTGGGTGTGGGTGAGGGGCCTGACCTTATAATACAAGAAAGAGAAGATGAATCAGTGACAAAGGGAAAAATGTTTTGTAAAAAGTAGAATGATTAAGAACATTAGCACCATTTGCAACAACATGGATGGGCTTTGAATGCACTGTGCTATAAGTAAAATAAGTCAGACAGAGAAAGACAAATACTGTATAATGTCACTGATATGTGGAAGCAAACAAAAAAGGAACTCAGAGACTCAGAGAGTCAGATTGATGGTTCCCAGAGGCAGGGAGTGAGGGTGGCAAAATGAATGAGGGTTATCAAAAGGTACAAACTTCTGGTTAAAAAATAAGTAACTCTTGGGGATGCGATGTACAGCATGGTGACTATAATTGGTAAGACTGTATTGTGTATTTGAAAGTTGCTAAGAGAGTAGATCTTAAAAGTTCTTATCACAAGAAAAAAAATGTGACTGTGGTGACGGATGTTAACTATACCTATTGTGACCATTTGGTTATGTATGCAAATATCAAGTCATTATGTTGTATACCTGAAATTAATATTATATGTCAATGAGATCTTAATTTTTAAAAATGAACATATGGACTGTCATTTAGCAAGTAAAAAGAGTTAAAAGAGAAGGGGAAAGAGAATAAAACTTAGGAAAGGGAAAATTTACCAGAACAGGAATTCGTAAGTCAGAATTACCTGCCAAATGAAAGATGTACCTTATGCAGAAGGGAAAGATGCCTTGGTTCAGTTTAAAACTGAGAATTAAAGTCTTATTATAATGAAATCATTGGTTCTCAAGCTCCATAAACTCAAGATGGCATGAAAAAAAGCTTAGCTTTTCATTATACATAGCTCTTAAGCTACTTAGGAATATAGTGTTTTAAAAGATGAATTGTTGTATTTTATATGATATAAATCTAGTATATGTTTCCTTTCCAAAAATTGCCTGGTGCTTTTTACTTTGCCATATTTATCTTTTCCTTTAAAGTGTTCTACTGGTTTACTGAATAGGAATATATAAATCTTTCATTGTGCTATATATGAATATATATATCTTTCACTGTGATAAAAATAGCTTTAAGTGTATCTGTTTGCAATGACAGATACCAAAGGTTGGCACCTTTTACCACTCAGATACCACTTTTATTGATACTTCTGTTGATACCTTCACATCCAGCTCTGCAGTTGCCAGAATGTGCTGGTGTGGCTGTCCCCAGACCCTTTCCCTGCTCTTTTCCCAGGCAGCCTCCCTTGAGTCACAAATACTCGATGTAGTGACCATACTAGTCAACAGTTTTCTAATAAGAAAGTGGTATGTTGGTAAATAAGCAGTCTGGCAAGTGGACAATTTGATAGAAGTAAACTTTTTTTAACCTGAAGTTTGTATTGAGCCAGACCTGATGAGAAGGGTCAGGGTGTAAGCAAAGGAAATGAGAGTTTAGTTGATCAGAGCTGAAGGGAGTAGAAGTAAAAAAGTATATAGAGGGCTCCATGTAACTGAGATGAGACAATAAGATGACAGAACAGAGACTGCTCAACAAAGGACACTACTGACCCCTCTTCAACTTTTATCTCTGCTTTTATTAGCTGTGTGGCTTAGCAAGGGTTGTTGCTATGTTAAGGTAGGAGAAAGCTATGTCTTGAACTTCTTTTGAATGCTTTGTAATATCCTGATGAGCACAGAACAGGTATACAGTAAATACTGAGTTGATTGAAAGAAGAATTTAATGTTTACCTGTAAGAGAAGCTAATTTTAGAAGTACTTTACTGTCTGTAACTTGGTAATAAGTATGTTAAAAGAATTGGTTATCATCAGAAATTTATTACATCAATATAGTTTTCAAATTAGATAGTATAAACATCTACAAACATTAATTTGTTTATGTGATAAATATCATCTGTGTCAATAATTTTGCTTCCAGAAAAGAAAAAAGTGTTGTTTCAGAAGTTAGTGATTAATAATAGATCGTCTCTGGAGCACAGAGTTTATAGGGACCTTTTACTTGCTAGATTAAGTATTTTCTATTTGTTTGGTGTGCAGTTTTTTAAAGTATATTACTTTGTAGTCAGAAACAAATTTAAGTTGGTATTGGAGGTCAATTTTAAAAATAACTGTACCTGGCAGAGATTTTCTCAAGTTCCTGTGTATGTTCATGCAGGGAGAACATGAAGGCCGTGACAAACACTGAAGATAGAGAAATGAGGAGAAAGAAGGAAGAATATTTAACTTTTAGTCCTCTAACAGTTGTAATATTTGTGGTCATCTGCTGTGTTATGATGGTCTTACTTTATTTCTTCTACAAATGGTTGGGTAAGAAGTCCTATTTTATATTTGCTACTTTCAGCATACAATTTTTTCATTTACTTCACCAGATTTCCTTTAAGGTATTCTACCTGGAAAGCTTAAGCAAATAATTAAAAAGTGATACTAACTTTTTAAACTATCAGAAGTGTTAGGATCCCCATTACTCTGGGATAAAAAATACTCAGATTGAAAATATACTACATCTTCAGATAAGAACACTACTTCATATGACTTGAAAGAATTGCTGTGACCCCTAAGTTTCCCTCTCTGCACATAAAGCTTGATAGCCCAGTATCTAAGCAGCACACTAAAACTTTATTTTTTGAACTTTATTAAAAGTTTATTAAACTGAATTTGAAGTTTATTTGAATTGCTAATTGATTTGCCTCTGCTCACTCCCAAAGTGTAGTTTGTTCTTTTGTCAGCTTGCAAATCAAGATGTGTTGCTCATATTTTGTTTTGCTTGTATAAACAGTCAGGATTATACTACATCTAAAGACATACAAACATGCAAGGACTTGCCTGTGGTCTAGATAGTAACTGATACTTTTCCTTTAAGAAGGTAGGGGTAGGAACTGTATGGTCTTGCCCATCCCCTGGACTATCTTGCTAGTAGCCTGAAAGAATGGAAATTTGCCATCTCTGGCTGATGTACAGCACAAAGAGGAGGGGACCAGGATATAGGGCAGTGTGCCTGATAAGAATTGGCAAAAACCCTTCGTAAAAACTGCTACAGACTGTAGTGCTTATTTAGAGAATATTAGTACAGTTTTCTGGACTAGAAAACTGAGGTTAGTTTCAGCTTATTGTCTAATTTCTCCTGTCTACTATGACATATATTTCCAATTAGAAAAAAGAATTATTTCAGGGCGCTTGGGTGGCTCAGTAAGTTGGGCATCTGGCTCTTGATTTCAGCTCAGGTCATGAACTTGCGATTTGTGGGATCAAACCTGCACTGAGCATGGAGCCTTCTTGGGATTCTCTCTCCCTGTCTCTCTACCTCCGCCACCCCCCCCCCCCATAAACATTAAAACATGAAAGAAAAATTAATTATTTCAATGTCACTCCTATTTCAATCTGTTGCTGGGAGAATAGATGTTAGGAAAGTTATTTCTATTACATTGTCATTGTGCAGCTTATATTTCTAATTTAATACACAGCCTTCAGTTTGCGTCTGACCCAAAGTCAGTTAATTAGTGATCTTTGAAAAGGGATTCCTCTACCCTACCCTAAAGCATGTTTTCATTTTTGGTGAGAAATTTCTTTAAACTTATTGGTATTTAAAAAGCCTTGTTTATAAATGTAATTTTTTTAATTTTTTAATTTTATTTGAGACAGAGAACACAAACAGGGGAGACAGGCAGAGCGGGGGAGAGAGAGAGAGAGAGAGCAGCTCCACACTTAGTGTAGAGCCTACCATGGGGCTTAATCCTAGGACCCTGGGATCATAACCTGAGCTGAAATCAAGTCAGACGGTCAACTGACTTAGCCACCCAAGACACCCCTATAAATAAATCTCATGGTTTATTCCAGGACATGGGATTTAATTATGACTGACTAAATCTATGTGATATTGCAAAATTTATTTTTATTTTGGTTCCTTATGGTTCCTTTTGGCTAAAGTTGCTGCCATTTTTAATATATGAAATGTATCAAATTGTGAGGTTTCCCCTTACCATTTAATGTTAAGTCATGTTCAAGAAAGTAACTAAAGATTGTTATATTAACCAGATTCTTTCCCATGCCTAATCATTTTCTTAGTATAGTAGGCATTGAATATAATACCTAAAACTCTGGGTCTCAAGAGCATGATTTCTGCCTATGTTTTAAAACTTGGGTGGGCAACCTTTGGTGTATGATTTGCCAAACATAACTTGGCAATTTTTTACTGTCTTTCTTACTGCTTACATTACCATATGTAACTAGTAATAACAAATAACAAGGAACTAAAAAAGTAATTTGTCCAAGTTTACCAATTAGAAAGGGGCCAATAGTTGAAAACAAGGATATCAGAAAATTGGGGAATGGTAGCTATGTTTCTAAAAAAGGAATAGTTTTGCAGACTCGTGAACAAGATCTAAGTTGTCCAGTTACAGAAACAGCAAGATGCCAGGTGATTTTTCAGGCTTTTTTGTGACATTCTAAAGATGCAATAGAAGCTGTATTGGTTAAAAAGAAGAAGAAAGATTGATTTACTGTCTCTAGATTACTCTCTTTCTCACCTACACAGAGTTATAATTTTCTGAAATTTAGTGGAACTTGAAAAATTCAGGTAAAATTTGTATTTCCATTGTGAAATTTTGAGAAAGCTAAGAAAGTGAATATTTTAAAGTACAATCATTTCTTCCCCTGTTTAGGAATAAGGAGATTAAATGTAATTTTAAATAATTGTCAAATAACTATAGCTAATATAGAAAAATAATTGTGAATTTTAACTACCTTAGTTTCATAGCATAACAGAGTTTGTTTAAATGGATTTGGTTTTACCACAGATCAAGTTATTAGAGATAAATTCCACCGTAGGAAAATATAGATAGCATGGTTAATGTCTAAGGTAAGTGTCAGTTCTCATCCTTAACCTGCATTTTTAAAAACATTTATACTATTTAAAAACATTTATACTATAAATAGTATACTATTTATACTATTTTTAAAAACATTTATACTATTTTTATACTATTTAAACTATTATACTATTTATACTATATTTATACGTATACTATGTTTATTTTTTAAAAAGAGAGTAGATCCAAAGCAGGCTTTGCACTGACAGCACAGAGCCCAATGTGGGGCTCAAACTCACAACCCCGAGAGATCATGACCTGAGCCAAAGTCAGACATTCAACCACCTGAGCCACCCAGGCACCATATATTGTTTTCTTAATTTGTCCATTCCTTACGTTTAAATACTTAGAAATATCTACAACTCACTTTGTAAACATCTTTAACAGACATGTTAGTTTGAATCATTGAATGATAGAAACCGTAGAGACAGCTTCAGCCCTTGAGCAATCCTACCCACTCTTCAATGAAACTCAAGATGTAAATATTTTCAGTTTAGTAACCTATTCAAATTATAGTATGGTCACTGCATTGAAAGTATCGTGTTTCAGTAAGAAAGCTAAACCTTAATATTGCTTGTATAAATATTTTCTTATCACATTTCCTTTTGTTCTCATATAACTTAGTGTCTTGTTTTTTTTTTTCTAGTTTATGTTATGATAGCAATTTTCTGCATAGCATCAGCAATGAGTCTGTACAACTGTCTTGCTGCACTAATTCATAAGATACCCTGTGGACAATGCGCGTATGTATCTCTTACAAGGAATTCTATAATGTTGGTATTTGTAATTTAAAATGATACAGGGAAAAGTAGGAGTGCTGTTTTAAACCTGTGCAATCCAATATACATGTGGCTGTTTAAAGTTAAGTTAATTAAAATTAAATAAATTTAAAAATTCAGTTCCTCAGTCTCGTTAGCCACATTTCAAATGCTAATAACCACATGTAGCTACTATATTGGACAGCACAGATCTGAAAAATTTCCATCATCACAGACAGTTCTGTTGAACTGATAAAAGATTTTTTGATGTATCATTTGTTGTACTTAAAACTTAAATTGATATTTTAATAACTTTCTTGTGACTGTGGTTAACATTTGCCATTTTTCATATTACATGAACATTGTAATTCATCTACAGAGTAAACTAACCTATTTTGATCTGTTTTTTAGGATTACATTTCGTGGCAAAAGCATTGAAGTGAGACTTATCTTTCTCTCTGGACTATGCGTAGCAATATCTGTTGTTTGGGCTGTATTTAGAAATGAAGATAGGTATGACTACTCAGTGTATTTGCTCTTAGATTAAGAATATTTTATATCTTGCATGATAATTATGCATTTTGGTTAGTATGGATTTTTTTTTTTTTGCTTTTATCCCAGAATACCATAGTCTTGAAACAAGCTAAATAAATACTTAAATAAACAGATCTTATGCTAATGGATTCAAGGTCATATAGAGAAGGAAATATGTATTATGATTTAAACATCTAAGCTGAAATAGGCTTCAAAAATATACCTAATTATGGTATACCCACACAAGTACAATGCAGCTGTTAAGGATGAAGATCTCTATGAATTGATTTGCAGTGATTTCCAGGGTGTTTTTTTTTTTTTTTTATGGTTATTTATTTATTTATTTTTGAGAGAAAAAGCGAAAGAAAGCGAAGGAGGTGCAAAGAGAGAGGAGACAGAGAATCCCAAGCAGTCTCCGTGCTATCAGCACAGAGCCCAGTGTGGGGCTTGAACTCATGAACTGTGAGATCATGACTGAGCCCAAATCAGGAGTCGGGATGCTTAACCAACTGAGCCACCCAGGCGCCCCCTAAGGGTGTATTTTTAAGTGAGAAAAGGATATCTAGAGTATGCCATCTTTTATGTAAGAGAGGAAATACACAGATATCTGTCCATTTGCAGGAAGGATAACCAGAAAAAATTTTAACTTTTTAATGGTTTATTAATAAAATTATTAAAGCCCAGAACCACTTATAGCCTAAAATTTGGAAGCAAAGCGTATACAATTTTAGGCAGCTTCAGTTGATAATTATGCATATCAATTCCTTGTAGAGTCTGTTACATAGATCTTATTTCCTTTAGATTGTAGCTCTCTGGATGTATATTAACACTAATATCCTTTGTTTTGAGCTACCTTTCTAAAAGGGACCTGTGTATAAGTTCAAAGGTTAAAGATAAGTATGCACTATATCTGATATATATTCTGTGGTAGCCTTTCAACTTTTTCTTAGTATAGTGGTATTCGTTATTCTAGGACAGTAAACTGATAAATATGGAGCATATGAGAGGTTTTTTGGTCATTATAATTGCTGTTTAGTAATCAAATAGTCAAATCATAGCAGTTGGATGATATCACTTTAGTGATCTATTTCTTTTGAAAAGTCCCATCTAAAAATAACTACATAAACCAATTAAAGTAACTTCTTTTGATTTTAGGTGGGCTTGGATTTTACAGGATATCTTGGGGATTGCTTTCTGTCTGAATTTAATTAAAACACTGAAGTTACCCAACTTCAAGGTAAAGTATACTACTTTGCTAGCTAAAATAATTTTTTCTTTTTAAAAAAACTTTATTAATGTATAATTTACATACAATAAAATGCACCCATTGTGAGTGTACAGTTTATTAAAGTTTTGCAAATGAATGATTTTGTAGCCACCGTCTTAATTATACAACATTTCTCATCTCTTCAAAAGCTCTGTTCTGCCCTTTTGCTATCAGTCCTAATAGCCAGCCTCAGCCAACCACTGATTTGGTAGCTAAAATATTTTTAATCATTTGTATAATATGTCAGTTTCACAAAATCCTTATAGACAAAATATCAACCAAGAGCATTTCTTTGACTTAGTGATTCATTTTTTTTTTAAAGAATAGGATAAAGAAGATAATTTTTTTTTTTTTTTTTTTTTTGGGACAGAGAGAGACAGAGCATGAACGGGGGAGGGTCAGAGAGAGAGGGAGACACAGAATCGGAAACAGGCTCCAGGCTCTGAGCCATCAGCCCAGAGCCTGACGCGGGGCTCGAACTCACGGACCGCTAGATCGTGACCTGGCTGAAGTCGGACGCTTAACCGACTGCGCCACCCAGGCGCCCCAAGAAGATAAAATTTTTAATGTGATAGGTAGAATAAAAGTATAAATAGTAATAACTGTTAAATACATTTCAAAAACTAGTGTTCAAATGTAATTTCACGTGTCTATTTGTACTTGCAAAATAGTATAATCTCTTAATTTAGATATTGAAAATTTGACCTTTACATTTGTTTCTTTTTTCAACAGTCATGTGTGATACTGCTAGGCCTTCTCCTCCTCTATGATGTATTTTTTGTTTTCATAACACCATTCATCACAAAGGTATGATACTCGAAATCCATGAGAAACATGCTAAAAGATGAGAATCTTAAACCTGCTCTTAGATTGTTGATTTTGCAGGTATTTACCATTGAGTGCATTCTAATTCTCTTTCAAAAAATTGTCATTGAAATTGGCCTTTTACTAGGGGATTTTTTTAAGCCTTTAAGTTATTCTAAATGAAAAGTATCTCCTGGGTAATCATGAGAACATAAATTTTCTTCCTACTCATTTTAAAGTAACTTTTCTTATAAAACAATAAGTGTTTGCCATAGATAATATAAACAGCAAAAAGAATGAAAATGTGTCATTGCTGCTTTCCTTTCTGTATCCCTAATTTGAGACTAAGAAAGAGCACCTAATGTGAGGCTCTGTAACCTTGTTACCCTGGCAGGTCACTCAGCACTTTGTGCTTCTGTTTCCTAATCCGTTCCATGAGGGAGTGTTGGCTAGCATTCCAGCCTTCCTCTTCCGTCAGTAGAATTCTTTTGGGCAGAACTGACAGAACCCACTGTAACCTTTCTATATCAGAAAGGACCCCTCCTCTATCCAAAGCCCCTCCTCTATCCACCAGAGGCCAGGGTGGGGCTGGGCCTCAGGAGAAACTAGACCCAGGGGCATATACTCTTCCTTTCCACTTCTGTCCATTTGTTCACTGTCGTAGACTGGCTTTTTCTATGAGGTTAGAATCAGCAGCTGACAGCTCCTGGTTCACCTAAACCAGCCCTGCCACTAGCTCTTCCATAAAATGGCATTGCCGTTCCCAGAATAAGGGAGAGGTGTTCGGTGAGTGTGGTAGTCCTTCATTACTTGTCATGATTTTCTGCCTTATCTCAATTCCTATCTTGTGAGTATTTTATTGCTCAGTTCTCCCAATTTCCCCATTTTATGTTGAGTCTTATTTTGTAATTTTATATCATCTCTTTATCCTTTGTCATTCTCCCATATTCAATATCTGATATTATAATCACTATGTTTTTTCCCATTAGTTCTTTATTCTTTAGCCCCTGTCATCTGTGAAATCACTGTAAAATTGCACTTTTACTATTTTCTATAATAGCATAAATACGTGGCACAAACATGTGCCCTGTTGGGAGCTAAAATGCAAGTAGGTAGTAAACATAGTTAACTGCCCCAAATTAGAGCTAACTGGACCATTTTAACTAGAATCTTTCTGTGCCTTAATGATGAGCCATTTGACTCAGTGACTTTGTTGAGCAAAAGTAACCTTTTTAAAGCATAGAATTAGTATTATGGATTTTAACAAAAAATGTCAATTAATGAAAGCATTGTTTTAACATTTATTTATTTTTGAGAGAGAGAGAGAGACAGAGCATGAGGGAAGGGCAGAAAGAGGGAGACAGAGAATCCCAAGCAGGCTCTGCACTGCCAGCACAGAGCCCAGTGTGGGGCTTGAACCCATGAACCATTGGATCATTACCTGAGCTGAAACCAAGAGTTGGACACTTAACTAACTGAGCCATCCAGGCACCCGAAAGCATTTTTTTAAGTTCTATCTATAGCTATCCCATCTTGTATCAATTTATTCGGTTCAAAAAAATGTTTTTGTAAGTCACTCTAAAGGGGTCTCATAATGAAAGTAAAGCATTTTCTGTACAAAGCCATTCTCATAAATCAGCAGATAATCCTAGCATATGACACGTTTATTACACAGTGGATATAGATATGAACTGTAACTAAACCCTTAAAATTTTTTTCCATTCAGTTTTAATACTGGAGTCTCAGAATTTTAAAGATACAGGATAATAATAAAGGTGTCTATGAGCCCTCTCCGTTTATTCTCTGCCTAGAGAATTTTTCATCTTCTTTTTTTTCCATATTAGTTCCCACTGATCAGGAATGTGATTTGTAGTAATCTGACCTGGTGTAAAAAATTAGAAGTGCTCTTTGAAGTTCACTAGTGCAGATTTACTTTAACACCTTCTTCTGAGTTTGGTTTGCTTGTTTTTATTAAGGCTGTAGACCTTACCTTAGTAGGTAACTCAAAATAAAAATTACATGTATAATTTCTGATTTTTGAGGTTTTGTTTTTAACTGAAAATTTTAAGGATTAAACATTGGACATTTGAAACCTATTTTTCAACTCTGGTGTTAGTAGAGTTTTAATGAGTAAGCTGAACAGGCCGGCTATAAGAACCTGTCTTCATTTTTTTTCCACCCACCCTGTAACTTGGTATAGTATCTTACAAATACTACTTAGATATCTTTGAATGTAGGAGAGGATGTCAGTGATGGTCTTTACTTAAGTGTTTAAAATAACAGAAAATGAACCAAAATGTACTCTGTCTAGAAATTAAATCACATTATGGTAATTTGCTATAAGGAACTGTATTTAATATTAGTCTATTTTCCTAAACTCCTGTGACACTTAACCCTTCTGTAATCTGAAGCTTAACATGAGGAAAAGATTTCTGTAGCTAGAGATTGTATCCTTTCTACTCAGCTCAGGTATCAGTGAAGTCCTCTTAAAAACACTAAAGTGATTTCTCCAATGTTCCCCACCCACATGGAAAATATTATAACTAGTTGATCAAATTCTCCTTATGCAGCATTTATTTATCTTCCCACTACCTATTTGGTGATATACTCATCATAATGTAAAGTATAGATGGATGCTTCTAGCAGTCTTAATTTGCTACCTCCAAATGTTTCCCTTTCACAACAGACTTGGCTATCAGGAAGGAACTATTAAGGAACTCCTCACACAGCCCACATAAAAAGGCCTTAGCCAGATACCATGGATGAAATTCAGCTAAGGTTAATGTTTTGATTGGGACATAAAAAGCTGGCAAGGCTGAAACTGGACAGGAGACAAGCTTAAGATGCTTCTCAAGTTCTTTAGGACTGGGTCTTTTCAAGTTTGGCTTCATTGTTATTATGGCAAGTAGGCAGAAGGTCAAAAGTCTTTTTTATTCAGAGAAAGTTACCAATATTTATTACAAATCAGATTTTAGTATTTCTTGTGTCTCTATTCATTGTTATTGCTAAAAATGACTAAGGGCACATAATATATGACATAATGTAACTACAAGCACTTAAAATTTATAGCCTATTAAAAATGCTAGTAGCTGTTAGTTGTCAGTACAGATCACTGCCCAAAGCTTCACTTGAATAATCTGTGTGTGGTTTATCTGCTAGTTTCTGATCATTGTTGAGCTCTAATAGTGTGAAGCCATATGTTAGGTGAATTTTGTTTTAGGTGGCTCCAATTTTTGCTAGACTCTTTTAGGAAAAAAGTGTTCTACAGCCCATTTTTCATCAGTTTTCTGTAGGCCATTAGCCATGGGGTCAAATTATTTTTGAATACTGGTAGATTGTTCTCTTTGAGTGATTGGGCAATTTCTTTCATCTTCCTCCTCAATTTTAGAATGGCGAGAGCATCATGGTTGAACTTGCAGCTGGACCTTTTGGAAATAATGAAAAGGTAGGGATGGCAATTAAATAGAAACGGCTGCCAGCGTATATATGTGTGTCCAGTTAATAATTTTGCCTTCCTGTATAATTCATTGGTCATGTAGTGCATGTTAAGGTATTGTAAAACTTTATTTCTCACAAAATATAGCCCTTTTCTTAGTTATTCTAAATTATTAAATACCTATTGACTTGGGTTTCATCCTAGAATGATGGAAACTTGGTGGAAGCCACTGCTCAACCCTCAGCTCCCCATGAGAAAGTAAGGATTGTATTTCAGATATGTTCATTGGACTTTAAATCATACCCTCTGAGACAAGATTCTTCTTTGGGGGAAAAAATCCAGATTGCAAAAAAAATAATAATAAAAAATTTTTAAAAATCTATGTCAAGGCCTCAGTCCGATTTTTGGTAAAAAGGGAAAAAAAAAGGTTAGATGCGGGGATACTAGATTAATACTGTCAACCCTTATGTGTGTTGGGTTTCATTTTTCCAAACTTGTGTATCTATTTCTTTCAACCTTTCTTTAGATTCAGAGTATATATGTATAGTTTATGTTCTCTGATTTCAAGTTCTTCTAAAGTGTCTATTTAAAAGTTTTAAAACAATTACTCTCATATCCTTCCCTTTCTAAGAGATGTGGGTAAATATTCCTAAGAAGTTTATTGGTGCCTTTTTTTTCCCCCCATAATTACAGTTACCGGTAGTCATCAGGGTACCAAAGCTGGCCTATTTCTCAGTAATGAGTGTGTGCCTCATGCCAGTTTCAATACTGGGTTTTGGAGACATTATTGTACCAGGTAAGCAATAGTAACAATTTCAGTACAAATATACTGATGGTTTAAAATCGCCAACATTTACTATCTATTGAAAGTTACCTACTCTGTATTAAGTATTTGTAGCTATGGCTAGAGCTGGGTCAATGACCAAGATAGGAAAAAAAAAAAAGGCATTTCAAGGGGTAGAAGAAAAAGCCCAAATGGTAACAACCAAAGATATCTCCCATGGCTCAAAAAAAGTTTCTTAGAGGAAGCACCTAGAATCAGTTTGACCTACTTCCCCAAGAAAGTTTATAATAAAACTCTTCAAAAGTTGAATTTAATAATATGAAGTGTATTGTAATTTCTATTACTTCTATTTTAAAATAATAGTTATATGGCATTATAATACCAAAAAAATAGAGCATATGGTCTGTCTTCTTTGATAGTTGTTGCAGGTCTGCATATTCTCCTCACTGGGCAACCTACAGTGTAAACTTAATCCCAGCCCATTAATAATATAGCTTAGAAGTAAAAGACTTAGAAGTCTTTGCTAATCAGCTGAGAGATTGTCCTTCCTCGCTTTTCTTGCAGTCTCTCTGTACTAAGTGCCTGTGAAGGGTAAAAAGTACGGCTGCTTCTGAAAAAGACTTTTAGTTTACATAGTAAAGCCAGATAGAGAGAAGCTAACAGCTCTGCCGTGTGAGTTGGTATGGCAGAGACCAGTGCAGCAACTCTCTTAGTTCATTTTCTAGGATAGATCACATGTTAGGCCACAGAGCAAATCTTAGCAAGTTTAAGAAGATTGAAATTACATACCAAGTATATTTTCTGACCACAGTGGCATGAAACTAGAAATCAGTAACAGGAGGAAAACTGGAAAATTCACAAGTACATAGAAATTAAACAAAGTAGTTTGAACAACTAAAGCATCAAAGAAAAAATTAAAAGAGAAATTAAAAAATACTTTAAAAAAAATGATAAGAGAAACAGCATTCCAAAACATATGAGATACAACAAAAGCAGTTTAAGCAGGAAGTTTATAGTGATAAGCACATAGATCAAGAAAATAGAAAAACCTCAAATAAGCAGCCTAACTTTACACGTAAGGAACTAGAAAAAGAAGAACAAACTAAGCCCAAAGTTAGCAGAAAGAAGGAAATAATAAAATACAGCAAAAATAGAGAACAGGAAAACAGTAGAAAAGATTAATGAAACTAAGAGTTGGTCCTTTAAAAAGCTAATAATGACAGACCTTCAGTTAGACTAAGAAATAGAGAACCTACATCATTAAAATTCTAAATGAAAGAGGAGACAATACAACTGATACCACAGAAATATAATAAAAAATTTTCTCCATATCATAGAATGTTAAGCAGCTAATAAAAAATCATGTTTTTAAAGATTGTTTAATGGCTTGGAAAAATGTTTAAAAATGGCATTAAGTTAAAAAAAAATCAGCATTTATAATTTTGTCCAGAATTTGTGGGTACTTTAATGTTCTCATGGTATAAAAATGAAGGTTAAATATAATGCAGTGTGTGCTGTTGCAGTTAAATTTGTGTTGCTGTTACTGTTTTAAGAAAATAATGTGGAGTTTGGGTTTTCTTGTTTTTTTTAATTTATTTTTTGTTTTTTAGGACTGTTGGTTGCATACTGTAGAAGATTTGATGTTCAGACTGGTTCTTCTTCTATATACTATGTTTCCTCCACAATTGGTAAACTTCTGTTTTTTTCTATTATGTTTGAATTATATTGTCTGTAGGAAAAGGTAGAGGTGTCAAAATAAGGAGTCCGGGATTCTAATTCTTCATCATTAACTAATAAGACAAGTTTTTCCATCAAAAAGGAAAAATACTTTAATACCTATATCATAAAGTTTTTGAGGTTTAAAAAAATTATATATGAAAGTAAATCAGTAGGTTTTATATTAGATATAAGCATATTTTATATGCTTTATTAGCTTTATTAGCTTATTAGATATAGGCATATTTTACATGCTTTATTAGAGCATATGGCACATCAGTAATCAATAAATTGTATAATATTAGATTTTCTTAAAATACTATATGAATAAATGTGTATGTATATAAATGAATTTATGGCACAATAACATCTAACCTAGGACAGCAGAAGTAATTGTCATTTATCCCTTTATTTCCATTATTGAGAACAGACAAGAATAGGAAGTAAGCCAAAAAATACTTCTAAGCATATCAAACAGGTATCTCAAAGTTCATACACCAAAGTTCTTTATTCTTAGGTAAGCAGCCTGTACCAGAGCCATTTACATACTGTGCTAGCAAGGTTTTCAATTCCATAGTGGAGTTAAATGCAGTAACTTAAGAATGTACACTAGCAATAGAGAAGGGTATTACTAGAAACAGGTACCTGACGGCAAGAAAGAACAGCTAAGTGAATGAAATGATGACAAAAAGAAAAAAAACATAAAGAAATAAGAAAAGCAGTCTAAGGATATTAAGAATGATACTGTCTAAGGGCATTAACATATTAAAGTCCAGCACCAGTCAGTGTGATAGAATAAAAGAACACTCAATGAAAAGCAGATTACAGGGTTCTCTGTCCATTGTGCTGTATAATTTTGGGAAGTTCACTTAACTTCCCTGGTCCTCCATTGCCTCATCTATAAAATCAGGAGGTAGACTGAATTGTCTGTCAAGGCTCTTCTAGCTCCAATGTTCTGAGATCCCATGTTCATGATGAGACCCTCAGTCATTAAGGAAAGATCAGATGGTGTTTGGTATGCACTTGTTGAAGCCCAAGAAGTATATAATTAAAATTAGGAAGATTTTTCAAAGCAACTTTTAGTACCCCTTGGTACAGATTTTAGTTATCCAAAATGTGCAATGACTTACCATCCTTAACAGTGACTAATTGAGACTCTTGAATTACTGTCTTTATCAATGATTGATGATTAGGGTAATTATAATTGAAATACTAACTAGTTTCCAAATTTTCAAAAGCTCTGTAGAATGTCTCTCCTAATTGCTGTCTAGGAAAATGATGAAATTAGGAAAAAAGTCATAGGGCAAAAATATCCTTAGAAATATTTGAAAACCACCACTTCAGTGAGGGAGTCAAAATCTGCCTTTGGTAGCATGTAGAAATGACTGATAATTGGTATTCTTCTTATAGCCTATTCTGTTGGCATGATACTTACATTTGTGGTTCTGGTGCTGATGAAAAAGGGGCAACCTGCTCTCCTCTATTTAGTTCCTTGCACACTTATTACTGCCTCAGTTGTTGCTTGGAGACGTAAGGAAATGAAAAAGTTCTGGAAAGGTAACGGCTATCAGGTATGTGCTGCTTCTATCTTGGTTACCAAGTTATCTTAGGACGTAATTCAGTGACTAACTTTGGCTGGGAACTGCATATATATATATATATAGCTTTTATGTGCCCAGAAGTTACCTTGGATCTGTCAGGATGTCCCAAGTTTTTTCCACCATTACTCCCTTACTGTCCACCTGCTGCACCATCAGTTTTCATCTCATCTGATGCCAAAATCCTGGTGACTCCAGGTGAGACTACCAAGAAGCAGTGGGAGGGCATCAGGGAAAACCACAACAGCATTTCAACATAAGTTTTCAAATCCGCACAGGAAAGTAGGCTTCATGAAAAATAAAACTATAAGTACGGAATTTTTGAGTCTGATATTAGCTATTTATTTATATAGGTAGAGTCCTAAGGTTTTGCAGATAAAAATTCTACTCTCTTTAGTACCTAAAAGGGTCTAACTAAATTCAATAGGGTACCCATTTCAGATTAATGGATCAAGACAGACCTTTCTGTAAAATTCCTGGAGCAGAGGAAATCATGGTATCAGAACCTGTTATGTTTGCATTTTTTCTTCATTACAGTTAAGCCCCTTTCTCCTTTTTCTAAATGTTCTTGATATTCCAGTAAAATTTGTTTCCATTGAAATTAAAGGGGATTGGGAAACTCTAGCTTACTAAGGTCAGGGTCATCACATTGATTTTTTTCATGAGGCAGTAAGCTCTGCTTTGCCTATTACAACAAACTACCATCCTCCATCCACCCTCATACATGTGTGTTAGTGGTCACATGAACAAAAATAGAGATACTTTGGGTGGGTGGCTGCAATTCTGTTAGTAGGTAAACAGTTCAAAGTTCATATCCATCTTGCAGTTGGTCTACGGTATCATCTTTATTTAACAAGAGGTGATTAACTCATTAAGTTAGACTACTATAATTTGAAGAAGCAGTGGTCTAGAATTCTTTTGGGTAAATCTTGTAATTCCTTTGAAATTTGGTTAAAATAATAATACTTCCCCTGCCTACCTCACATTGCTTTTGTCTCAACTTATGTTTATGCGCATGGAATTATGGCTACAAGGCCCTTGACTAAGCCAGTAAAATAGCATGTAACTTTTACATGAAGAAGGCACCCACACAATTTTTTATTTTTATAGATTTTTAAAAATTAAAGTATGTCCTACAACATACACTCTACTTCTAGCCTTTGAAAGCCACATCCCAGAAAGTGCTCTTCATAACCGTTTTCTTAGAATAGTTTTATTTTCATATAGCAAATGTTAATTGAGCAGTTCTGTGAACCAGGTACTATTTTAGGTGCTGGTGATAAAAGATGAACAAGTTCGAAACAGTGTTACTCTCATGGCCTCTTGAAAGTGAGATGCTTATGGAGGATGCAGATAGTCACTAACAAAGTATGATAAATGTATTTATTCGTTATATAGGGTGCCATGAAAGCTAGCAATGGGATACCCAGTGCTTGTGGTTTTGTGACAGAATCAAAGGTGATTTAGAGAAGGCTTAAAGAATGTTAAATTTACGTGTTGAAACTTGAAGCCTGAGCCATGTGTTCCATGTGGAAGGAACCATGTCTTGAAAGGCTCAGAGGGAAGAGAGCATGGCACATTCTAGAAACTGAGTGAAATTTAGGATGACTATAATGTTGAGTAACAGTAGGAAATGAAAACTGGAGAAGGAAACAGGGGTGACAGCCCATAAGGTCTTATAAGCCAAAGACCTTCAAAGAGGTCTTTGAACTCTTATCTTGAGAACATAGACCATTTAAGGGTTTTAAGAAATCTACAAAATGGATTGAAGAAGGGAGCAAAACTTAAAGCAGCTATTATAATCAGGGGCAATAGTAGCCAGAATCAATACAGTAGTGAGATCAAAAGAAGAGGACGAAGTCCAGAGAAATTTAGAGTCATAATTAATGGAATACAGTGATAGTGTCAGTATAGGGAGAAGAGAAGGAAATGGAATCGGGATTTCTGCCTTAGGTAACTGAGTAGGTAGATGTGATACCATTCACAGAGATAAAGAAGGGCAACAGGTTTGAGGAAAATGGTGATGAATTCAATATTGGACATTTCAGAGCACCTATAGGACCAACAAGAAGAGAGAAATAATAGGCAAATGAATGAATGTCTCCTGATGTGCAGGAAACAGACCTAGCTAGAGACAGAAATTTGGAAGCACCGAGTGAGAACACAGAGGGAGAAGCAGCAGCTCGGGACAGAACTGTGAGCAAGAAGTTTCTATCTGATTCACTGGTTATGAGGTAGAGCAGGACAGAGAAGATGAGCAACATAAGGAGATTTCGATTAGGGTTGACATTAAATTTTTAGGTTAGAATTTAAATTCGGAACTGTTAATGAGAACACATATAACTGTCTTACAGAATGAAGTATGTGTCTTGTTATTTTCATCACCAGCATTTTTACTTATAAAATTTTCCTTCCCCTTTAATACAGCTTTTAGAGCATTTTATTTTAAAAATGTGTGCTTATTACAGAAAATTTTGAAAATATAGAAAAACACAAGAAAAGGAAGTCCACCTATAATTCCACCACCTTGAGGGTGGGCGCTCTTAAGATTTATGTGAGTTCCCTCGTGTGCCTTCTTGGATAAATGCATATGTGGGTAGATGATACCATACTCCAAAGAGTTCTCTGTTTTGTTTTTTTCACTGCGTGTTATTTCATTTTTAAATTCCTTATTAAAAAAAATCATTTTAATGGCTATGTAATACTCTCAAACACATGTACTGTATTTTACCATTTCGTTTGACCCAGTAATTTCTCTTCAAGGGATTGTCCAGAAAGTGATTAAACATTTGGACAAAGTTGATGTGAAAAAATGTTCATTGAAGGATTTCTGATTATCCTTGTTCTATTTTAATGATTAATAGGTTAATATTATTAGTGGAAATTAATGAACTAAAATTTTTACATACACCCTAATCCTGTTTTTACTTTCTTTTTTTGTGTGTGTGTTTTAATTACAAAGTAATGCATGTTTACATTCTTTAAACAAGTAATACAGAAGTGTCTAAAGTAAACATAGAACGTCCTTTTCTAACTATTCCACCTGCCCCACCCTTCCTTTAGGGCTAACTACTTTGAACATTTTGTGTGGAGATCTTTTTATGCCAACTCACACTATAAATACTTGAATTTTAAAGATGTCATATACGTAAATGTAATAACATTGTGTTTCTTTGAAAATACAGCTCACTTTCTCTCTGGTTTATTACCTTTCCTCCTTTCTCTCTATGATGTTTATTGAGGGGAAAGAGGATGATAGGTAAGGAAGGAATTCAACCAAGGGATGCATTTATATTCCCTATGAACAACTCGTCTGCCTTAGACCATTCAAGTTTCATTCTCATTCTTAAAAATAGTGATCTTGAAAAAAATTAGAATTCTGCTTCACAGTAACTACCTATGAAGGGGAAGACCACTAGAGCTGACACAAAGCAGTAGTAAATAACCCCAGCAGGGCAGACTCCAGGGCCTTAATCATATAACATAGAAGCTAAATAAGACAATTGGTTGTAGGAAAATTCACTTTAACATACCCAAAAAGGTAAAACAAATTGCAGGGGTGGAGAGGGGTGGACAGGGAGGCAGCTTGTTAACTTTGTTTTACTGTTTAACTATATTAAAAAAGAAAAAAGGGTGCCTGGATGGCTCAGTTGGTTAAGCATCTGCCTTCGGCTCAGGTCATGATCTTACAGTTTGTGAGTTCGAGCCCACATCGGGCTCTCTGCTGTCAGCACAGAGCCTGCTTCAGATCCTCTGTCCCCCTCTGTCTCTGCCCCTGACCTCCTCACACTTTCTGTCTCTCTCTCTCTCTCTCTCTCTCTTAAAAATAAACTTAAAAAAAGATTTTTTTTAAAGAAAAAAGATTAAGAGAAAAAAGAGTAAGACAACTTTGGTTATACACTTCTCACTTTTGGAGTGTGATGTCATCATTCTATTAAGTAAAGATATTCAGAATATAAAATAGCACCTAGTAATAAAAGTGTGGAGTCTGGTACCAGATTACCGAAGTTTGAACTCTGATTTTGTTCATTATTAGCTACATGGCCTAAGACAAGTTACTTAGCTTCTTGGTGCCTCAGTTTCCTCCAGTGTAAAAAAGAATAATAATCATCCTATTTCAGAGGGTTGGTTGTTGTCAAATATGCACATTGCCTAGAATAGGGCCTGGCATATCATAAACACTGTGTATTTGCTGCTATTATTTATAGGAATTGGGTTTTCTGTTTTGGTTTATTTGTTGCTTGGCTGTTACTTTTCAGTTCATTAACTAGATTTCTGTTTTCCCAGTTTGAATATTAAAACTTAAGGTGTTTGTTAAATCTAGTTCGTTTAACTCAGTTTGCAAAAAGATTTGATAGCCATCACAAGCCTCAGAGGAAAAAGAAATCTGTTAAATGTGGTCATTTTCCCACTGTACACTAGA
Source organism: Panthera uncia (assembly GCF_023721935.1). Classification (NCBI taxonomy): domain Eukaryota; kingdom Metazoa; phylum Chordata; class Mammalia; order Carnivora; family Felidae; genus Panthera; species Panthera uncia. The sequence continues at coordinate 91,989,649 of NW_026057582.1, read as the reverse complement.
CTTTAAAATATGAAGAAAAGGCACATGCTGAAATTTTAGGCAAGTTAGTTGCAGAATATTACAGACTGCTGCCAGGAGAGAATATTTTTTTAGAAAACCAGCATTTTTGAAACTTATAGTATGTAATGCCTTCACAAAGTTATCCCCATTATTGTGAAAAAGAAAATGTCTCACTACTTTTGTCCAGCCTTTAAACTTAAAATTAGGGGCACCTGGGTGGCTCAGTCAGTTAGGTGTCTGACTCTTGGTTTGGCTCAGGTCGTGATTTCATGGTTCATGAGTTCAAACCCCACATTGGACTCTGCGTTTACAGTGTGGAACCTGCTTGGGATTCTCTTTTCCCTCCCTCTCTGTCTGCTCCTCCTGCTGTCTCTCTCTCACTCTCTCGCTCGCTCACTCGCTCTCTCTCTCTCTCTCTCTCTCAAAATAAATAAACTTTAAAATATACAGCAGTTCAGGGGCACCTGCGTGGCTCAGTTGGTTAAGCGTCTGACTTCGGTTCAGGTCACGATCTCACAGCTCGTGGGTTCGAGCCCCACTTCGGGCTCTGTGCTGACAGTTCAGAGCCTGGAGCCTGCTTTGGATTCTGTGTCTCCCTCTCTCTCTGCCCCTTCCCCACTTGCGCGCTGCCTCTCTCTGTCCCTCAAAAATAAATAAACATTTAAAAATTTTTTTAAATATATATACATATATATATATGTGTATATATATATGTATATATATACAGCAGTTTCCTATTTTTAAAAAAAAAAGCTAAACTCAAAATTAATTTAGCTTGAATGTTGACATTTGTGGGAAACAGTATATTATAGGCCTTGGAATCAGTTCTGCCAAGTCACGTCATCTCTTATGACTGTCTCCTCATCCATGAAATGAGGTTGGATCTACAGGCAGGTGGGAAAATCTAATCCATAGTGGTGGGTTAGCCCAGGGCTATGCCTACCCAGGGCTTGGTAGGCAAGTGGATGAGATCAGGTAAGGCTAGGCAGAGGCTTTGAAAGTACAACCTGGAACCTCAAAAAGTCTGGTAAAACAGAGGGAGACAAGGTATTGACCCAGTGTAAGATACACCTGAGGGTCAGCCCTGAAATCAACCCTCAGGTAGTTCCTGGTTCATCTCTCAGGCTAGCAGTGTCGTAACCTTTTCCCTTCTCTCCCTCTGCCTCCATTATTTTCATAGCATTGCCAGATGGTTTCCAGAATATCTCTTATAGTATTGCCAACTCAAAATCTTCCTTCTCCAAGCAGATACCCAAGAGTTCTCCACTTGAAATTAGATTCACCTTTCCCCATATTTTTTGTGGATTTTGTGTTTTAAATACTTATTAATATTTGCTTCACAGTGTAGATATTTATGTATACCTTCCTCAGTGAGTTATTATCTCATAGGTATTAGGAACCCACACTGCTGATAACAGTATTTTATACACTATAAATTCTCCATTAGTGTTATTGAAATTCTTCATGAAAAGCATCTGTAATGTTCAGTCCTTAATCCACTGACCTTTAGTCACTTTTGTGGGTATGTGTGTAAGTTTGTGTTTTAGCAGCCCTCATAAAATTGCCAAAATTATTATAAGTTTGTTGTGTTTAAAAGTGAGACACTTTTAAACGTTAAATTAGACTAGTATCTTTACAGTCTTTATATATAATCATTTCTTTTTGCAAGTGCCAACAGTTTTTGCTACTTTGTGACATAATCAAATACAAAATGGGTAATATAAAATAAAGCCAGAATCTAAGGTGGTGACATACTTGTTTATGCTATTAATCATTTAGTTCATTCCAATACCTGATACTAGAGTGGGTTCAAGAATAGTGGTGGTAAATCAGGGCACCTGGATGGCTCAGTCGGTTAAGCATCTGACTTCAGCTCAGATCATGATCTCATGGTTTGTGAGTTCAAGCCCTGTGTTGGGTTCTGTGCTGACAGCTCAGAGCCTGGAGCCTGCTTCAGATTCTGTCTCCCTCTCTCTCTGCCCCTCCCCTGCTCATGCTGTCTCTGTCTCTGTCCCTCTCTCTCTCTCTCTCAGAAGTGAATAAACATTTTTAAAAATTAAAAAAAAAAAAAAAGTGGTGGTAAAAAGCAGGACTTTGCACTGGGTTGTTTTTTTTTTTTTTAATATATGATTTACTGTCAAATTGGCTTACATACAACACCCAGTGCTCACCCCAAGTGCCCTCCTTCAGTGCCCATCACCCACTTTCCCCTCTCACCCACCCCCCATCAACCCTCAGTTTGTTCTCTGTATTTAAGAGTCTCTTATGGTTTTTCTCTGTCCCTCTCTAACTTTTTTTCCCCTTCCCTTCCCCCATGTTTTTCTGTTAAGTTTCTCAAGATCCACATATGTGCACTGGAGATTTTTTAAATGTCATGGTTAGCCTTTTTATACTTTTTTCCAAAGGGGAAATTATACTCCATTTATTTCTAAAACTGAGACTTCATGGAAGTACTTTAGTATTTTACTTAGAGTCTTTCAGCCCTTTCCATTAATTTCTCTGATCAAAAGAAGTAACATTTCTATAGGATTTCCCTAAAATATTACTAATTTGGAGATCTTAATTGTATATTATTTTCCTATAATTCAAAGCCACTTACACTATTATTTCCTATGAACTTTTTTCTTGAATGCTTCAAGAAAATACTTCAGCTTTTTTTTTAATGCTTCAACTCATGAATGCTTCAAGAGTTACAGTATTCAATTCCATGTGATTGTACTCAAAGTCTTAAGTTCTAATTAGTGTAGAATAAATAAAGGTGTTTTTTCTCTAGAGAGAAAAATCAAGCAGTGACATAATTACTTTGGCATAAAGAACAACTAAAAGAAATCATCATTTTAGGGGATTTTTTTGTTTGTTTCTAAATCAGTGGAGTTAGAGTTATGCAGCAATCTCCAATGGGCTCTTTGACTCTGGATAGGAAGTAAGTGTTCGGTTTGTTGATATCCAGTAAACAGTGGGTTTGTCTCTGTTAAATGTCACTAGTGCTTCTAATTATTTTTAGAAGTCACAAGCTGTAACTGACAAGTCCGAATACAGAGATACTTAGAACAACACTGCTTTAGTATCAACAACTCTCCGGTTACCTCTCCCCCTTTAATGATAGTTTTATTAGAGTGTTTCTGGAGTCTGGTTCACTTATAGATAGGCAGAACTATCAGTAAATGCCAGGCAAGCTGACCCAATGGTCAGCTTTCCAAATCGACCTTGCTTATTTACAAATATTATGGAGAACTATACCAATTTTGCCAGTTAATTTTATTATCTATATTAATTTTTGTTATGTTTTTAAAAACCTATTTTGGGGTGCCTGGGTAGTTCAGTTGGTTAGACATCCAACTTGATCTCAGCTCAGGTCTTGATCTCAGGGTCATGAGTTCAGGTCCCACACTGGACTCCTCACTGTGTGTGAAGCCTACATAAAAAATTTAAAAAAAAAATTTTTTTTTGTTTTTTATTTTATATTTGAGAGAGAGCATGAGTGAGCATGAACAGGGGAGGGGCAGAGAGACAGAGACAGAATCTGAAGCAGGCTCCGGGCTCCGAGCTGTCAGCACAGAGCCTAACGCAGGGCTTAAACCCACAAACCGCAAGATCATGACCTGAGCTGAAGTCAGATGCCCAATCGACTGAGCCACCCAGGTGCACCCCCCCAAAGTTTTTTAAAAATAAAAACCTATCTGGGGGACCTGGGTACCTCAGTCAGTTAAGCATCTGGCTTTGGCTTGGGTCATGATCTCACGGTTTGTAAGTTCAAGCCCCATATCAGGCTCTTTGCTGACAGCTCAGAGCCTGGAGCCTGCTTTGGATTCTGTGTTTCCCTCACTCTCTCTGCTCCTCCCTTACTTGCACTCTGTCTCTCTCAAAAAGAAGTCACATTAAAATAAATAAATAAATACGTACATACATACATACAAACCTATTTCAAGGTCATGCTTTATGTTTCTGTATTGCTTTGCTTTCATTGAAAAGTCGGTAAAGAAAAGTAAATAAAGAGTACAGATGTTTACTTCTTAATAAGTTGATTTTGAAAGTTTTTCTTTTAATCTAATACATTGCTTATGTAGTTAGGAATTAGATTATAGTGCCAGTGAGGTAACTGAGGTTTAGGAAAGAAGAGGTGTGTGGTAACGTATAGGCTGTCATTAGGGTACAATTGCCAGGGTAAGCAGGTCTTGGGGAAGAAAGAGGATTTCCCCAGCACCCATTCTGCTGAGGCCACTTAGTTCTCTTTCCCCACAGCTCCAACCTCTTATCCTCAGAGCTTCTAAATTGCTAGAAGAAAAGGAGCCTAAATATATCTTACATGCTTCTCCTTTCTGTCCCTCATTTGAATTATGACTAAAATCAACAGTTCAACAACTTCATCTTATGTTTCATCTAGTGAAATGTTTGGTAAATATGTTAACCTTTCTTGATTGGACCTTCCCCCCCTCGAAGTGCTACGAACATGTAACTATCTTAATGTAGGGAATATCTTTGGCAAATAAAGGACCTCAAAACTGCTTTGGCCTTGAGATGACTTGTAGAGTACTGGCAGGTTTGGGTTTTATAAGCTGTCTCTGTTACTTGAGACAATTGTCAGCAGAAGCTTCAGCTCATATTGTGTTCTTCTTGTCTGGCAAGTTCAGAGACCCCGTTTGGAAATGACTCCACCTTCTGCTTCCTTTTCCAAAAAACACTGAAGCTTTTAGAATCCTTTTACAAAAATAGGAATATTTATCTTGCTGGTCTTTCTTCTAATTCTTGATAAAGAAGGGAAAATGTGCATCACAATACCGAAAATATATCACTAATCTAAAAATCTTTGACAATCTTCACAAAGACAGTGGGTACTTTCTTTCTATTTTTAAGCAAGTTTATCTGAAGAAGAAACTGAAAACATGTAAGCAGTTTCTTCTTCCTTCATTCCCAAATATGAAAAGATTTATTTAGGAATATGGAACATAGCTGAAGTGATCGTTTGAGAAAAGTTTAACTGGTAATTCCTCTAAAGTAGTCTATAGCAAATGTAGTCTTGATTTTATTTTCAGGTACTCATTTGACCTTTTAAGTACCTTCAGTATATTTGTTTTTAGTAGAAATGTTTGTCATACAATGTTTCCATAATTTCATGTACCATTCTTTTTTTTTAGTGTTTTATTTATTTTTGAGGGAGAGAGGCACACAGAGTGCGAGTGAGGGAGGGGCAGAGAGGGAGGCAGACACAGAATCTGAAGCAGGCTCCAGACTTCGAGCTGTTAGCACAGAGCCCAGTGCAGGGCTCAAACTCATGAACTGTGAGATCACGACCAAAGCCGAAGTCAGATGCTTAACCAAGTGAGCCACCCAGGCACCCCTCAAGTATCATTCTTAAATTGTCTTACAGTCAGTTCAAGGCATCAACCAAGTTACACTGTCCCCAAACCAGCAGGTATTCTCAAAGTGACTTGTGGGGTCATTTTTAGTTTTTTTACCTTTAGGAGTGAACACTGCCTGGAATAGTGTCCTAGATTAAGCATCAGGAATATCTTCCTTTTGTGGTAGAGTTCCCATTGCCATGAAGGGTAATTCATATTGGGAAATGGAAATAGTAGAAGATCTAAAGAAAGAGTTCATCAGGTTGGCTCCGAGTCAAATGATGAGGCTTTCTCTGTCACCCTGATCTTATTCTTAGAGCATGGATGTTGAGCCACTACATTGCTCCAAAAGGAGTGCTCAGTCCCAGGGAGTACTCTGTGTCCTTTTTAAAAAGTGGGAATCCTTTTGCCAAATTAGTGAATATTGAGGGCAAATTGAAAATTTGCATTTCCTAACTTGTTTTATTTGTGCCTAGGTGATGGGCCACCTGGACTATGCAACAAATGAAGAAAGCCCTGTGGCTGCTGGCGAACAGAATGTCCAACAATAATATTTTGTAGACCTGTCAATTGATTTTCTACAAATAGAGTTTGACTTTTGAAATTGATTTTTGAATTGACAGTCTGAAAGAAGCTTCAATGATATGCTTGCAAATATATATTTTTAAAGATCTGGTACTGACAATTACATCAAATAGTTGAAATACATTTGCTTTTAACTATGTTAAAGTTGTGCCTTCACATTAAATAAAAGCGTATGGTCTGTGTAATTTTCAAGATCTATTATACACAGTATATTTTTCTAAAAAACTGTCTTGACCCACCCCTCTACTAAAATCTGTTTCTTTCAACTCTTAATGATAGATAAAAGTATTTCTGTCAAGGTGAGTTTATGAACAGATTTTACTGTAAAGAATTACATTAACTTTATGCTCTATAGAAATAACTGCTTAAGATCATGCTAGAAGGCAGTTCAGCGATGAAATTTTGGATCTTTTCACTGCAGAGGTTAGAAAAATAGGATTTGGGAATATCTATAAATGCGTATTTTTGTAGCATAAGGTTTTTTTTAAAAAATCCCAGTCTTTTTTTAAACTTGAAAATCTGAATTACTTTAGTCTGCCTATGTATTATATTAAAATATTTTTCCAGATATAAAGAAACATAATATATAGAACTAGTCTTCAGTTTTCAGTGGTCTGTTTTTCTTGAAGAGGTAGCTTAAATTTCTACACTAACATTCAATTTCACCATGGTATTTCTTACCTCTGGAATTTGGTTCTTTTGGTGTTAAGGCTTGACATTTTGTAAAATATTTTTTAGTCAACTTTTATATTAACACATGTGGCTCATTGTGTGAGTGTAACATCCCTAACCATCTCTTCTTACCCCCTCATCCACCACCTTTTTTTCCCCTAATTCCCACTCTTTTCCCCATAGGAAAGCACTGTTAATTTTTTAATATTTTGATGGAGGATGACTTACTAATATACAAAGTGTGCTCCAGAGGAAAGAATTGGAGACAAAAGACAGGAGGCTGGGTTAGTCTCAATTTAATGACAATAAAAGAATTTGAGTAAATTGTCTTAGCTTAAAACCCTTGTAATCTCAGTTTTCTCATCTGCAAAATGAGTAATTTAGACCAATTAATCACTCTGGTACCTGGTGGTACCTTCCAACTTGAAAAATATCTTTCTCATTCTTTGCCAAATCTCAAATGTGGCCTTGAACATTATCCTGGGAGTCAGAAGTCAAAGTATCTTTCTACTGTCGTTTATTTTCTTTGAGAAATTCCCAGGGGTGCCTGGGTGGCTCAGTCAGTTGAGCGTCCAACTTCAGCTCAAGTCATGATCTCACGTTTGATGTTTCAAGCCCCGTGTCTGGCTCTGTGCTGACTGCTCAGATCCTGGAGCCTGCTTCAGATTCTGTGTCTCCCTCTCTCTCTCCCCCTCCTCCACTTGTGCTCTCTGTCTCTCTCTCTTAAAAATAAATAAACATTTAAAAAAAAATTCCCAAATGATGAGTGACTGCAACAACAGGATTTTGCATTTCCCTGCAAGTAATGTACAAGATTGTGAACAAGTCTGATCTTTCATCTTTAGACCATTTCTCTGATTAAAAGATAAAGCTAATGCTTTTTAAAGCATTTATGTTTGAAGTAAATTTAACATTTGAGGCATTAGTTGCTTTTGTTTAATTAATTTTTGCTGAGTAAACTGTAGGTAGAGCAGCTCCCTTAACAATGAGCCCCTCTTTCCACTTAGTATACTCATGGGTCCTTTGGTTTATGGCAATATGACAGGTAAGTATCTGACAAGTAAGAGTTAATCTTAATTTTGCCTCCATAATATCAAGTTTGAATTTTTTCCAAAGAATCTAATTTATTTGGCAGACTCTGATAGAACAGATTAAGTGCCATTTTAAAGCTCCAGCTATATTTTCATTTATAATATCAGTAAGATGTTTGCCAAAATAGAGCTTTTTTAGTAAAATTATCTGTACTCATCCCAACTTTCTGATACTTTAAAGCCTCAACCACATTTTATGAAGAGCATTTTACATCTAGAAATCTTAAATCTTAGTTATTTGATACAAATTCAACTTTATCCAACCGTAAGTTATCAAAGAAGTAAAACTTTGTTCTAGTTTGCTATTGAGATCCTATTGATTAATAAAAATAAGAAACAGAGTGAAATTCTCCAAGTTTCTCCATTCTCGATGTCAACTTTATGTTGTATTCTAAGACCCTCTCTAGCAACCTAGCTGGAAATATTTTATTTTGGAAATCAAAATTAAGGAAGGATGAGAGATGAAAATTGCTCCTTAAAAGGCCACGCGTGTCCTTTCTTCCTCTCTCATCTTCCCACCACCTATAACTTGTCGGGAAAGAGAGTTGGTTTTTTCCTGAACATGTCTTTACAACAGTGAGATATATTGCAAGAAAAAAAAATAATACTTTTTAGAAATTCCCTGTGAACATTTTGTAGCGTATCAAACAAAGTAATATCTCAAATTGTAGGGTAGGTGATTTTTACTTTAATTTAGACCAGCAAAGATAAATGTGAGGTTAATGGTGAAAGACCTTGATATTCTAATACATTGTGTTTTTGTAGATTTTTTTAGATTAGCAATACCTTTGTAGAATCTGTGATTTACTTTTGAAGGAAGAGAATTCTGCTGTTGGCATGTATAGATTTTAGTTTCATGTCCGTAGAGATTTTGGTGAAATGGTAAATTTAGAGTAAATACAAATGAACTTTCTAGTTTTTCTTTGCTCTTTTGATTTCTGCCATAGGTATAAGCAAACAGTTGTTGTTTTGTTTTTTTGACTAAAGACATTTGAACTAATTTGAGTTAGGCTTGATTTCTAGAATTTCAGGCTGATCTCCACCAATGAGATTTCAAAAACACAGGAATTGCATTTCAGACCAGTAGAATGCACTGGTTTGAAAGGTTTTATATTTTCCCATTAATAAGGAAAAAAGTTGAATTTATTCAAGATGATGCCAAATAACCTATTCTACAGTTTTAAACTTTTTATTTTCAGTGCTCTATTTATCTCAGAGGACAATTTTAAAGGGGGATGGAGAGGGTAATATAAATGAAACCGAAATACTGAATATAAGTACATTTTGCTTCCTGGAAGAAAGATACTCTGTAAATTCCAGTGACCTAAATCAATTACTCAGCCTTTTGGAATTTGAAAGAAATTGTGCAGTACTCATCGTTTGGGTTACTAAAATTTCAGAGTAAAAATGATTGACAGAGTAATAAACAGGCCATATTATAGTGAAGACCATATATATAAATTTCCTTGTTTAATGTTCCCTTACTTAAGGACAGCCTTTGCATCTATGAAAATGTTCATTGGTGGAAAAAGTATTTTTAAACTAAATTTTTAGAATAGTCCTCATTGTCAATTAAGAGGCAACAAAGAGGAAACAAATGTAGAATATTTAATGTCATGTTTCTTTGATTAGAAAATTACATAAAAAATACTGTAAACAACTTCTATTCCTTTGGAGTATGGATTTTTTTTTTTTTTAATCTAAAGTTTATCTGCTTAGCCTGTAAAATTTCCCAGTAGGACAAATCATTGTAAAGTTTTTGCCTATTTGATATCTTCTCTTGTATTTTGTTCAAATGAGAACGTTTTTAAAAATGCATATGATAGAATTTTTACTTCTTAGATGATGGTTTGAGTGTGGAATTCTTTTTTTAACACTTTGATATGTAAGTTGGTGCAAATTAATAATTTTATAACACTACTGGTCTTTATTTTTTTTATGGAACAGATTTAAAATTTAAAATTTTTTCAAGTGTTAATTTAGCAATGCTTTAAAACTTCATTATGTGCCAATACTGACAAGAAAAACAATTTTATAATGTATTGAATTCATTATGGTGTTCAATAAATTATATTTTAAAATAGAATTTAAATTTGTTTTATTTTTAATGGTGAAAAATAATTGAAAATGAAATAAAAGTATACCAGATCGTGTTCACATAAAGTATAAATGGTAATCATCACTTATGAAATTGTATAGTTATTTAAGTCTGACAAATTGTCCATAAAATCTAGATTCCATAAGTGTCATTTATTGCAAATTTGTACTGATACATAATACCCCTTCATAAGTATTTATTGAATAAATGCATTATAGATTTTTTTTTAACCAAGGAATCCTATCTGTTGAAATGAACATTGATGGCATTTGTGTCACAAATTACTAAGATGCCCGCTGCCATCGTACTATTCTTTTAACTCAGATGTGGTTGGCTCAGATATAGATCTCTAATGTGTTTGTCTTGACCACATGTTGAGGAAGTCCATTCCTCTCCATGCCGTGCTCAGAGGAACCTTGTTTCATCCCATATGCCCAAATATCCATGTGTCTGGAAAGATGCATAAGAAACTGGAAAGAGTGGCTGTCTCTAGGAAGAGGGCAAGTAAGATGGCTAGGGCACAGGGGTTAAGAGGGAGATCTATTTTTCACTGTATACTCTTAACACCTTTTGCATTTTCTATGATATGCTTCTGTTAAGATTCAAAATACAAATCACGAAAGTCTATTGACTCTTAATAGGTATTCATACTAACATATGGTTAAATAATAAATTATTCATATTTTCTTTAGGTAGTTAGCCTTATAAACAGTTTAATGTGTATAGTGGGAGTAAAAAATAACCAACTCTCAAGTTTTTGTCTTTAAATAAAATTAATTTATGTTCTTTAAAAATTATGTTTATTAGCCTGAAGTTCATTTTGTTTTGTTAGAAAATAGGAGTAGGACTAAATTTTATATTCACATCATTTCCATTTCTGTAACCCTAAGAGTCTAGATCAGTAGTTCTCAACTTTAATATTTCTTGTGGCCCCTACCCAAATGACCCACAACAAATTAAAATAAGGCAAAGGCATAAAACCTAGACTCCAGCGGCACTTGGGTGGCTCAGTCAGTTAAGGTCCCAACTCTTGATTTCAGCTCAGGTCATGATCTCATGGTCTTGAAGAGTTGAAGCCTGCTTGGGATTTTCTCTCTGCTCCTCCTCCCCTGCTCATTCTCTCTCTCTCTCTCTCTCTCTCTCTCTCTCTCTCTCTCTCTCTCTCAAAATAAACTTAAAAAAAAATAAAGGTAAAAATAATGTATCATGAAAAGCATTAATACCAGCAATTGAAAACAATGACCAATTCTAGGCAACATTAATGATAACAAACTATCTTAGCAAAAAAGTTTTGGAAATTTCAACTGCCTGCATGTGAGTTCTCAGAATAGACACTGCTCTGGCAGCAATAGCCAAACTTAGCAGAATTCTGGAGAGAGATCTTTGTAAACCGTAGTAAGGCACTGATTTCTCACCAGCTCTCTTAAGAGTTCTTAAGAGTCTTAGTTGCAGATGAAAGTGTATGGTTTGACATGTCATTCTATTAAAAACTTCAATTTGGATCAGAGGATTTTTTCTCTAAATTAAGTGGGAAAGGTAACAATCAGATTCTAAGTAATGTTTACCTATAAATAGGCCCTGCTAGCTATGGAAAACCAAGTAATTTTTTTTACAAATGAAGAATGCTTCATCCACAAATTTATGTGTTTGGAACATTTTTCAATTAAAGCCTCACCAATTATTTCCTATACAAAATCCACTCCAGCCCTGATCAGTGCAAATAAAATAGACCAATGCAATTGCCAAGTCGTCTCCATTCCGTCTTCCAAATGTCTCTCGATCCTCGTATTCACCATCGCCACTGCCGTGAACTCAATTTAATCCGTCTATACTGTGAACAAACTCTTAACTGGTCTTGCAAATGCTAATTTTGCTATCAATCACTCTTCGACATCATAAGCCAGTGCTCTTTCCTAAATGGATATGTGATCATGCAACTCAAGTGCTTTAAAAAAAACCTTTAACAGCACCAAATTTGTCTCAGAACAGTCTGGATTCCTTACTGTGATTTTTAGAGCTTGACTAGTGTAGCCCCTGTGCCTATCTAGCTTAATCTCCCATCGTTTTCTTCTCCATTCCTGCCCTCCTCTTTGTAGGAAACTTTGGTGCACAGTCCCACCTTCCACACACAATCAGTGTAGACCCTTCAAGTCTCAGTTTAGGACTCACAGTTTGGAATGGAAAGATACATGTGGAAAAAACAAGTACAGATGATTCCCTTCTGGAATTTTATTCTAAAAGAAAGAAGAGAAATGGGGTCAAGAAGTTTGGATTTGGGGAAGGGTGGTTTGACAGAGGCAGAAATAACAGCATGTTTGAATGTTGATGGGGATCCAGTAGAAAGGGAAATTTTGATGATGTAGGAAAGAAGTCAGAGAATGAAGTCAATTTATCTCAAGTAGGCCAGGGGTGATAGGATCTACTGCCCAAGTGGAAGGGCTTGCATTAGATAGGAACATGGGGGGTTCCTCTCCAGAAACTGGAGATTAGGTGGTGTATATGTATACAGATGCAGGTAGAGAGGTATTTGTGATTGGTGGGAGCATGAGAATTTCTATTTTGAGTGCTTTTATATTCTGCAAGCAAAGTCCTGATCAGGATCATCAACTGAGAGTCAGTTTCAGAAGGAGATGAAGGAAGTTTGCTTGTTTTTAAGTTTATTTATTTATTTTGAGAGAGCATGCACACAAGACAGCATGAGCTGGGGAGGGACAGAGAGGGAGAGAGAGAAAGAAAATTCCAAGTAGGCGCCTCACTCTCAGCATGGAGTGCCACCCGGGCTCACCACAAACCATGAGATCATGACCTGAACTGAAATCAAGAGTCAGATACTTAACCCACTGAGCCACCCAGGTGCCCTGAAAGTTTGAAGAGAAAAGGAAAAAGTTATCTTTAAAAGGTGAGAGAGTGATTGTTATAGGGGCAGGACCTCAATGTGCAGTTCCTGGTTCTGCAACAGCATCATTTGAAACTTGTTAAAAATGTGAGATTTTTGTCTCCACTCTATACTGAAAGAGAAACTCCGAGGATTGGGTACAGCAATCTGGTTTTTTATCACGCTTTACAGGCCATCTTTCACATGCTAAAATGTGAGACCCCATGTATCAGACTCAACTGGAAGCCTTGTTGAACCACAGATTGCTTGGCTGCGGTCCCAGAGTTTTAAATTCATGTCTGAGGTAGGACCCAACCAAAAATGCCCATTTCTAACAAGTTCCCAGGTGACATAGGTACTGTTGGCCTAGGGACCACACTTTGTGACTTAACCAAGCATATTCAAGAAGTTTAAAGAGGAAGAAGGGAATATAGGATGTATGTGAAGGAGTGAATTTAACTTATTACCTTTGAAATTTAAGCTGGGTAAGGAAGGACATGAAGATTTGAGTGGGTGATGAATGACAGTGAAAAAGTGTTAGGATAAATGCATTTTGTCCCTATATTGTTGAGTGATTGTTGGGTTTGGAATATCAGAAGTTGAATAGATGAGCAGTGGTGATCTGAGTGGATTGTTACAAATTATAATTATGAAGAATTGCCAATACTGGTAATGACAAGGTCAATGTAGGATTCCCAGATACAGTACAGGATGCCCATTTAAATTTGAATTTCAGATAAATAATGGACACTTTGTAGTGTAAGTGAATTCCAAAGTATTCTTAGAACATACATGATGTGTGTGTGTGTATTTTTTTTATATTTATTCCCAGTATGGGTATATTTTTATCCATTATACTGATCACTCAATGAGCTCTTTCAGTCTAGCAACCTCTATCCTTCAATTTTGGAAAATATTTTAAAATAATTTCATTCTTACTATCTCCCCTTCATTTTCTCTGTTCTTTCTTTCTGGAAGCCCTGATATTTCGATGTTGCACCTTCCGTACTAATCTATTTGTCTTACCTTTCCTCTCCAATATTCTATCTCTTATCTTTTTGCCCCTTATCTGGAAGATTTCCTTAACATTATCTTCTAACCTTTTCTTGAATTTTTTATTTCTGCTAACATGTTTTTAATTTCCAAGTGCTCTTTTTTGCTTTCTGACACTTTATTTTTTATAGCATCCAATTGCTGTCTCATTGGTGCCATATATTCTCTTATTTCTGAAAATATGAATGGATAGGGCTTTTGTTTATTTGGTTTTTTGTTTGTTTGCTTCCTTGTTTTTGGAACTGTTATCTGTGTATAGCCATTGCTTTCTTCCAACTCCATCCTGTATGTTAAAAATTAGAAGTTTTCTTCAGAGGAAAGGTAATCTTTGTTTTTCTGCTCATGTTTAAGAGAAACTAAAAACCCATTGGATACTCTGAGCACATAAGAGGGGCTTATTAAATGAAAGGTACATTGTAGGATGAGCCAGCATTGTCTGGCTTTGCTGTTGGGAAAGCCTGAGGTTAGTATCTTTAAGTATTTCTCTTGGGATGATCAGATTCCTGAAGAACAATCTCTTCCAATCTCCTGGAGTCGTGTGGTTGGGGAAAGAGTTGACAGTCTTAGCATTCGTTATGTAAACATTCATTCAAATACCATTTCCAGTATGTTACCTATGCATGCCTTCAATTGTGACTGGATCCTCAAGACCAGAGACCTCCTGTTTTACTCTCTCCAAGGATCAAAACTCCACTTTTCTACCAGAGTCAGGGAGGGACACTTGCCCAGCTACATGAAGTAGGGGAGCAGATCTGTGATTCTTCATGAATGACAGGATTAGAAAATAACCATTTTGCAACCCTGAATGAAATAATTGGTTTAGGCAATGATCATCAGTGTATGAAACCATTAGATAAAAGGAAGGTGTAAGCTGTCAGCACCTGAAATCATAGATAAATCTCAACATTACTAAAAGTGGGGCAACCAGACATTATAAGCCTTTCAATACACTATGAAGCACAAAGCACTGTGAAGTGTTCTTGCCAAAAATAATAACCTGGAATCTAATCAAATTTAGAGCATGAACTTCTAACTATGGGAAATATGGAGGATGAAGAAACAAGTTAAATGACACTCAAGGGAGCAAACTTATATATACAGAATATGCAACATTCTAAAAGACAACTGAATTGATTCTTGTAATAAATCAATAGCATAGAGGAGAAAAGTGAGGAAGGAGGAGCTGCTGTAAATTAAAAGAAATTTCTGTGACATGATACCCAAATCCCTGTGTAGACCTTGTTTAGATCCCAATTCAGCAAACCAATTAAACAAGACATTTGTGAACCCGCTAGGAAAATTTGGTAATGAACCAGATAAAAGACGGTACCAAATAATTATTGTTTATTTTTTTTAGATATGATAATGTCATGAAGTCCATTTTTCAAAAGAGATGTATGTTGAAATATAGAGGAGCAAAATGATATGATATCCATGAGCTGCTTTAAATTAAATCATGTCCATGATCTGCTTTAAGTGAAATCAGCTTTGGGGCACCTGGGTGGCTCAGTCAGTTGAGTGTCTGACTTTGGTTCAGGTCATGATCTCGAAGTTCGTGAGTTCGAGCCCTGCCTGCATCGGCTCACTGCTGTCAGCCTGTCAGCAGAGCCTGCTTGGAATCCTCTGTCCCCTTCTCTCTCTGCCCCTCCCCAACTTGCACTCTCTCCAAATTAAATAAATATTAAAAAAAAAGAAAGAAAGAAAAAGAAGTTAAATCAGCTTCAGCTAAACAATAAGAAAAAGGAAGAAGATTAAGCAAATGCAGTAAAATCTTGATAATCATTGAAGCTGGGTGATGGGTGTTTGTTTCTACTCTTGTGTAGGAATGAAATCCCCCCCCCACACACACACACCACCTGCATGACATTTTTTATCAAAAATTTTCATTTTTCTTTGGAGAACTGTTTCATGTAATATTGCGAGGGAGCAAAATTAGGTGTATGTTCAATTTCCTTTCATGTGCATCTCTCCTCATATTTTTACTCTTCAGCTGTATATTTATAATCATTTGGTATTACGCACCTATGTTATATTTAAATCTTTTTCAAAGCACAGAGTCAATTAATACAGTGAATAGCTGGTTTCCCTAGTTATTTTATGTTTTTACATGTTTTAGTTTTACTTAGGGTCTTATGTATACTATAATTGCCTTTTATGATCTTAAAGTATAGTAGGTTAAGATTAGCTACCTGTGTGTTATCCCTTTGAGACTTTCACGAAACAAGATGAAAATCTCCTAAGAATAGTGCGGCAAGTATACACATACTGACACACATAAACAGACATACTTAGAGTAATTCCATTTTAATGACATTTAACTTCCATTTCAGGAACTTCCTATAATGATCTTAAAATGCTAAAATCTTTTTTTTAATATGAAATTTATTGTCAAATTGGTTTCCATACAACACCCAGTGCTCATCCCAAAAGATGCCCTCCTCAATACCCATCACCCACCCTCCCCTCCCTCCCACCCCCCATCAACCCTCAGTTTGTTCTCAGTTTTTAAGAGTCTCTTCTTTGGCTCCCTCCCTCTCTAACCTCTTTTTTTTTTTTTTCTTCCCCTCCCCAATGGACTTCTGTTAAGTTTCTCAGGATCCACATAAGAGTGAAAACATATGGTATCTGTCTTTCTCTGCCTGACTTATTTCACTTAGCATAACACTCTCCAGTTCCATCCACGTTGCTACAAAAGGCCATATTTCATTCTTTCTCATTGCCACGTAGTATTCCATTGTGTATATAAACAACAATTTCTTTACCCATTCGTCAATTGATGGACATTTAGGCTCTTTCCATAATTTGGCTATTGTTGAGAGTTTGAAATGCTAAAATCTTAATTGCTATTAAATTAGGATATATATGTTAGCAATGCTAATATAGGACAGAAATTATGATATCCAGTATCAGAAAATGAGATTTTTTTCTTGAGATTCCTTGTTTTCAATTTTTTACCAATATCCTATGTAAATAAAACCTTTTTTTTTTAAGAAACCAGAATAAATATCAAAGCAAACAGCTGTTTCAAACTAGATAATCGAGTTTGAACAGACTTATCTTTTTATATATCTTACTACTTGGGTTTGCTCAGAAACATTGATATGTCTATGCAAATGGATAGCAATTCACTAATAGAACCACCAATTAATAATTTAAACATTAACCATGAAAATTAAAATCTACAACACAGTCTCATAATCTCTGAAATCCAAAGTCACTAATGTGTAAAACCTGATTGTTCATCTCTCAGTTTTATGTGATTAAGTAAGTCTCTGCCTAAGGCTGAAATTCAGAGATTAGGGTTTTTTTGTGGTTTGTTTGTTTGTTTGTTTATTTCAAAGATTAATTTTTTACATAAACCTCATAGTTTTTGGTTTGGGGTGCTTTTTGTTTGTTTGTTTTTATTTTCTCAGGAAATAGTTGAATCAAATGATTTAGGGGTAGCTCCAACATCAAAATTAGTTTTAAGAAAATTACCACTGTTCATTATAGTTGGATACATTTAGTCTCAGACCCCTCTAAACTCTACCCAGATAGTCATCCGTTCATTATAGACTTATATACACTTCAGAGCAGTTTATACAGTCCCAGCAAGAACATTCCTCATCAACACAAAGGCTTTGTTCAACTCAAGGGGGAATTTCTCTCTATGGCTACTGGTAATTGGTTCTAGTTTCTGCCCAAATACAGTCTCTTGGGGTAGGGTTTTAAAGCTTTAGGAAGAGATTTTTTTTTTCTTTTAAAAATAAACTACGGCCAGGGACGCCTGGGTGGCTCAGTTAGCTGAGCATCCGACTTCGTCTCAAGTCTTGATCTTGCAGTTCATGAGTTCAAGCCCTGCATCGGGCTTACTGCTTTCAGAAGGGAAGGCCTGCTTCCCCTCAGTCCCCCTTCTCTCTCCCTTCCCTCACTCACGTTTTCTCTCTCTCTCTCAAAAATAAACATTTAAAAAAATAAAAAAATAAACTAGGGCCAAAGAAAAGTTACAAAAAATATGTATTAACTTGTATATTATGTAGCTAATTGACATATTTGCATGTAATAAAGTTCAAGAAGCCCAATTTTCATCCTCTCAATAATTCAAGAACTATTTACTGAATACCAATGATATGCCAGGCACTGTACTAAGCTATTGGGGTTAGAGATTAATATTTGAAATATTCCAGGTATTTTTGGTTGCCATTATATAAGCTTTCCTCTTACAAACCAGGTTAATTTTTTTGAAAGAAAGCCTCAGGAAGAAAATCCATTAATCCTCTATACAAAGTACAACACAATTTGTTGGAACTGGATTAATCACTCTCTGCTTACATAAACAAAGGATTTTCCAAATTTATAAGTGTCTAATTTAGGTGACAGGGAAAATTTACAAAAAATAAACATTTCATATATCGGCTGTCTTTTTGTTTTGATGCTTTAATTGATTTGAATTATATTCATGTTGCCAGCATTCTAAGTTGTTCCTCTTCAGTTTTGAGATACAGTGTCTCTTTCTCAGTTGCCCAGGGACTTATTCTGGTGGCAAATCCATTCAGGGAAAGGTCAAAGCGTGATTACTGTGGAAACATTTATATAAGCCAGCTATTTGGACCTAGTGAAGAAAACAAAGATCTTTAATTAGCTCATTAAATAGATTGAGGAAAAGTTTTTGTGAAAGACTGAATCAAGTATAATCTGTTCTCGATTATTAGTGACCAATTTCTCAGTTTTTGTTTTTGTTTTCATTGTCACAAAGGGTAATACAGAAAAAGGTTAAGGGCATAAACTCTGGAATTAGACTGTGTTGGTTGTATTCCTGGCTCTGTCCTGTGCCTCAGTTTCCTCCTCTCTACAAGAAGGACAATAATAAGGATACCTAGCTGATGGAGTTGAGAGGACTTAATACATGTTAAGTGTATCAAGAACAACAACTGGATAATAGAAACCATTCCACAAATGTTAGCTAGCCATTCAATGTAGGGAGGTAAAGACTTCGATGCTTTCAAATTGTTTTATTGTAAACCTGCTTTATTCATCTGAATGTAAACCTCTATATTTGTGTGGATGTCAAGGTTTATAAAACATGTATTAAAGAATTATAGGGGGGTGCCTGGGTGGCTCAGTTGGTTAAGCATGACTTGGTCTCAGGCCATGATCTCACGGCTCATGACTTCAAGCCCGACGTCGGGCTCTGTGCTGACAGCTCAGACCTTGGAGCCTGCTTCGGATTCTGTGCCTCCCTCCTCTCTGCCCCTCCCCTGCTCAAGCTCTGTCTCTCTCTCATTCAAAAATAAATAAACAGGGGCGCCTGGGTGGCTCAGTCGGTTGGGCGTCCGACTTCGGCTCAGGTCATGATCTCGCGGTCCGTGAGTTCGAGCCCCGCGTCAGTCTCTGTGCTGATGGTTCAGAGCCTGGAGCCTGTTTCGGATTCTGTGTCTCCCTCTCTCTCTGCCCCTCCCCTGCTCGTGCTCTGTCTCTCTCTCTCAAAAATAAATAAACATTAAAAAATAATAATAATAAATAAATAAACATTAAATAAAAGAATTCTGGGAAGTCATAAAACTTGATGAGCGTCACAGATACTAATCATTCAGAAGTTGTACTACTTATTGTTACTTCAGATATAGTACAACTTACAATAAACTCAGAATATTCTAGAAACATTTTTTCTAGGTTAAAATTAAGCCTCTTTATTGTTAAATACCCTAAAACCTCAGAAAATCTGCTAATATTTAGAATATCCCCACTGCAGGTGTTTGCATTTAAATCAGTGAAATGTGCTTCTGAAAGTTTCTAAATGTGAATGCAACACCAAGTATTGTATATATTTGTTAACAAATTTAAATTACAAAAAAAACAAAGAAGAAATTGTCTTTATTACTGTAGCTTAGTAATAAGTCTTGAAGTTAGGTAGTATCATGTCAGCCCTCCACTTTGTTCTCCTTTAATACTGTGCTGGCTGTTTTCAGTATTTTGCCTCTCCATGTAAACTTTAGAAATGGCTTGTTGGTATCCACAAAGTAACTTACTGAGATTTTGATTGGAATTATGTTGAATTTATAGATCAAATTGAGAAGAACTGATATCTTGACAATACTGAGCTTTCTTACCCACGTAGATGGAGTATCTTTCTATTTATTTAGAGTTTATTTGATTTCTTTCCTCAGAATTTTGTAGTTTTCTTCATATGAATCTTATATATATTTTGTTAGATTCATACCAAAGTGTGTCATTTTTCGGTACTAATGTAAATGGTATTGTGTTTTAATTTCAAATTTCAATTATTCATTTCTTTTTTTCTTTATTTTATTAGTTTTCTTTATTTTTGAGTGGCAGAGAGAGACAGAGCACGTGTGGGGGAGGGGCAGAGAGAGAGAGAGGCAGACACAGAATCGGAAGCAGGCTCCAGGCTGTGAGCTGTCAGCACAGAGACCGATGTGGGGTCCAAACTCATGAACCGTGAGATCATGACCTGAGCTGAAGTCGGACACTCAACCAACTGAGCCACTCAAGCGCCCCCAATTATTCACTTCTGATACCATTTTATCATAAGAAAATTTTTTTTACTTGAAAACCTTTTGTTGACCACACTATTGTAATTCCGTACAATAAAATTGTGTATATATCAGTAGATTGAAGCAGTAAGATGGAAGATGGGTTGTATTAGTCCAGATTCTGCAGAGAACATAACTGATATATATATGATTGGCTCATGAAATTATGGAGTTTGAGAAATCCAACTATTTGCTGTTTGTAAGCTGGAGACTCAGGAAAGTTGGTGGTATAGCTCTGAGAACCAGAGTGCTGGTGACGTATTTGCAGTGAAGAACAGGAGATGACTGATGTCCCAGCTCATCAGTCAGGCAGAGAATAAATTCCGCCTTCTTCTGCCTTTTTGTTCTATTTGGGTCCTCCATAGATTGGAAGAAGCCACATCCACACTGGGGAGAGCCATCTGCTTTACTCAGTATACCAATTCAAATGCTAATCTCGTGCAGAAACACCCTCACAGATCCTCCCTTAGAAATTGTGTTTAATCTGGGCACTCCATGTCCCAGTCAAGTTGACACCCAAACTTAATCATCATGGGGGTAATCAGAGTTAGTATCCTAAGGCAGTGGTCCTCAAACTGAGGTATATTTATATATCCATGGTGATAAATGAAGACAAGGATATGGATAGTATTAAGGGAATTGATGTCTAGGAAATTGATTTCATAAGAGTAATTTAATTTTATATTTCTCTTACTTCCATCTTCTTTTTGTCCTTCTTATTTCTAGCTTCTTAGAGGATATCTCAGTTGTTTCAACAGACCATGTGCACTAGGGTATTGGACACTCAGAAACTAAGGCCAGTGTAGTCAGTTTTAGAATAAAACATTTTTTTAAAGTTTTATTTAGTTACTTTGAGAGGCGGGGAGAGGCGGAGAGAGAGAGGAGAGAGAATCTCAAGCAGGCTCCACACTGTCAGTGCAGAGAGCAACACTGGGCTTGGTCTCACCAACCAGGAGATCATGACCCGAGCTGAAATCAAGAGTCTGATACTTAACCGATGGAGCCACCCAAGTTCTCCTAGAATGAAACATTTAAAGAAAGAGATACAAACAGTAGCACAAGGCCTGAGCCACGCAAGAAGTAACCTAGCACACACTGTGTACTCCACAGAAGATGTTCAACAAATGTGATGGGTAAATGGATGGCTGATGAATTAAATATGCTGTGAGAACACAGACTTCCATGTTCTGCTCCACTTCCTGTAACCCTTTCCTATGTAAGAATAGCACTTTGTCTTAATCTGATAAAACTCTGCATGCTTGAATCAAAGGACTGAGGTATATCTGTAGAATCTGGCCTATCAGTAGGTTTATTTTTTTCTTCAACAAATATTATTGGATGATTCCTCCATATGTGTCATTGAGCCCGGATACACTGGTAAATAAGACGGATAAGATTAGGTTCCTTGAACATTTGTTGGCAGGAGGTGAGGGGATTGGCATGTAAGTTGGTAATTAGAATATAGGGAGAGAAATGCTATTACAAGGAATATAGTGTACAATGGGAGCATATAGAAGGAGCACCTAACTCAGATTCGGTGTGCTGTAGGGAGGAAATTTAAAAAAAAATCTTGAAAGAAGGAATTTACAAGTTGAGTACTGATAAGGTACGTTTGAAGGGTATGGGAAGTGGGCTAGGAGAAGTAACTAGAGACAAAACTGGAAAAATAAGATGGGATCAGATACTAAGGTATTGGGACCTGTTATAAGAGCAATAAGAGCCACTGAAGGGTTTTAAGTACAGAAGAGACTTAAGGACCATTCTTACTAAATTAATTCTAAGGAAGACGCTGTTTGGGTTTATATTACTGGAGTCCAAGCCTTTTATCACTTAAAAGGGTTGATATGACATGGTTGTACCTCTCTGCCTCTGTTTGAGGATTCTCTTTATCTAGAACACCTTACTATACTTCTACATACACCTTTCCAATTCTTCCCACAATACTCAATTCATATTCTAGGGCCCCCAAGCTTTGCAAATATTCCCAGCTGGTGATTAGATTCTACCACTGCATAGTGCCTTATTTGTATAACATTTTTTATCAGTTATATATTGCTGCATAATAGATAACCCCCAAATTAATAACTTGAAAGAACAAAAAACACTTATCATTTCTCAAAGTTCCCAAGAATCAGGAATTTGGGAATGGCTTAGCAGTGACTCTATCTCACAGTTTTTCATGAGGATATGTCAGTTGGGGATGCAGTCATCTGACATCTTATCTGGGGTTGAAGGATACATTCTCAGGATGGCTTACCCACATGGCTGGCAAGTTAATTTTGGTTGTTGCAGGAGGTATCATTTCCTCGTCCCTTGTACATCTTCAAGAACTACTTGAGTGTCCTCCTGACATGGCAGTTGAATTCCTCCAGAGTGAGTGATCTAAAAGAACAAGGTGGAAGCCAAAATGTCTTTTATGACCAAGGCTTGGAAGTCTGACACATTGCCATTTCCACTATATTCCATTGGCCACACAGGTCAGTCCTATTCAATATGGGAGATTACACAAGGATGAGAATACCAGCAAGTGAAGAACATTGAGGGCCCTGTTGGAGGTTGGCTACCACAGCGATTATAACATTTATCTTCATTATGAGTTAGGCTTGTATCTATCTCTGTATCTAGATCATTCTCACCCTCCCTTTTTTTTATTATCACTCCACTATGGAGTCTTTTTTTAGACATGTTTTTCCTAATTATATCCTTCCCTTCATGAAACTGTAATGTTTATTTATGTACTATGTGTACACCTGTGCTTTATATGTAAAAAGAGTAATATTTTTCACCCCCTGCCCTAAGAATCAGTTTTCACTTCCTTGAAGTGGATAATATCACCCCTTTTGACATTGAGAATGCATGTACTAGACTGACAGCTGAAAACCTGAGGATTGACTGCCTCCAATCTTCCTTCAGGGAAAGAACTAGGGGTGGGGGTGGGAGGGTAGGGGGAAGGGGTAGGTGGTGGTAAACTCTCTCCAGCCCACAGACACTTTCACTCACCCAAAGCAACATCATTTGTCTTGTCTTTCCTAGGAGACACCTGCAGTTCTTTGGAATTCAGTTCTTTCTGTTGCCTATGATGACCTCAGTTCTCTGATGAGTTTTAAAAATCATAGTTTTGTGGTTTATTTGCCTTTTTCTCATTAGAATGGATGTGGCATTCTCTTGTGGCTTTCTATATTCTAAGAGGAAGTGGGACTCTTCTTTTTCAGTTTCATGCAAATAATCAAAGGGATTTCCATGCACTAAGTTCCCAAGAGTGACTCTTAATGCCTTCTAAGGCAATGTCTGTAGCTTATGGTGTCTCATGGATTTTCTCATTTCGTTTGCGTTGTGTTTGCGGTCATTTGTGTAGCCAACATTTAATGAGCTGCTACTATGTTCTACCGCTGTTCTACATATGAGCTCATTTCAAACTATCCTTGACTCCTCTCTTTTCTCTCACACCCACGTCCTGTCTGTCAGGTGATCCTTGGACTCTATCTTCAAAATATAACCAGTTCCTTTAAAAACTAAAAATGGACTTATGAAGAGCCTACCAATTGCATTTATCTCAGAGAAATGAAGACTTATTTTCATAGAGGAACTTGTACACAAATATTCATAGCAGCTTTGGTTGTAGAGACCCAAATGTCCTTCAAAAGGTAAATGGACAAACTGTGGTCCATCCATGGCATGAGGTACTGTTCGGCAGTGAAAAAGAATAAACTGCTGGTGCAAGCAGCAGCTTGGATGGATCTCCAGGGAATTATGCTTAGTGAGTCTAGCCACAAGGGGATATATATTGCATGATTCCATTTAGAAAAATTTTTTTTAACGTTTTTATTTATTTTTGAGACAGAGAGAGACAGAGCATGAATGGGGGAGGGGCAGAGAGAGAGGGAGACACAGAATCGGAGCAGGCTCCAGGCTCTGAGCCATCAGCCCAGAGCCCGACGCGGGGCTCGAACTCACGGACCGCAAGATCGTGACCTGAGCCGAAGTCAGACGTTTAACCGACTGAGCCACCCAGGCGCCCCGCATGATTCCATTTAGGTAACAATTGTGAATGACATAATTATGGGGCTAGAGTTACAGATTGGTGGGTGTCAGAGGTTAGGAGTGGGATGGAAGGGGTGTGGCTGTAAAAGAGGTGACATGAGGGATCTCATGGTGATAGTTGGGCATCTTGATTGTTTGGGTGGTTAGTCCAGGCTACACATGTGACAAAATTGTATAGAGCTACACACAAACATATACACAAATGAGTGCATGTATAACTGGTGAAATCTACATAAACTCTGTGGATTTTGCCAATGTCAATTTCTTGGTTTTGATATTGTGCTGTGGTTATATAAGATGCTGGGGGGAGGGGAAAGGGATATTGGGGAAATTTATTTGTACTTCTTTGTGCATTTCTTTGCAACTTCCTATAATTCTACAATTATCTCAAAGTAAAACATTTTATTTATTTATTTTATTTAAAAAAATTTTTTTAACATTTATTTATTTTTGAGACAGAGAGAGACAGAGCATGAGCAGGGGAGGGTCAGAGAGAGAGGGAGACACAGAATCTGAAACAGGCTACAGGCTCTGAGCTGTCAGCCCAGAGCCCGATGCGGGGCTCGAACTCACAGTCTGCGAGATCATGACCTGAGCTGAAGTCGGACGCCCAAACGACTGAGCCACCCAGGCGCCCCTTGTTTATTTATTTTAATTTTTTAAATGTTTATTTAGTTTTGAGAGAGAGAGAAGAGTGCGAGCTGGGGAGGGGAAGAGAGAGAGGGAGACACAGAATCACAACTAGGCTCCAGACTCTGAGCTGTCAGTACAGAGCCCAGCGTGGGTCTCCATCTCACACCATGAGATCATGACCTGAGCCAAAGTCAGATACTTAATCGACTCAGACACCCAGGCACCCAGGTGACCCTTTTATTTATTTATTTTTAAATGTTTATTTATTTTTGAGAGAGACAGAGACAGTGTGCGAGTGGGGGAGGGACAGAGGGAGAGGGAGACAGAATCTGAAGCAGGGTCCAGGTTCTGAGCTGTCAGCCCAGAGCCCAATGCAGGGCTCAAACTGGTGAACCACAAGATCATGACCTGAGCCGAAGTCAGTTGCCCAACTGACTCAGCCACCCAGGTGCCCCAGAAAAACATTCTAAATACACAAATAAAAAATCTAAGAGTTGGTATGGTACCATGCTTTTCCATTTTTTTAAAATCACGTATAACACTTCACTTAGTGCTTTAAAAAGAGTGTAGTAGTAAATGTTTGTTGAATTGTTGCAAATAACTGGGCAAGGATAGGAAGGAGAATCAGTATATGATTCATTGAGAGTGGGAATTAGAGATGTCATTGACCAAAATGGAAACAGAGCCCCTATGGGAAAGAAGTGAGACAGAAAGAGAGCATTTAATGAACATTTTCTTAAATACTGAACACATCCATCTTTATTCATCACTGAACATTAAAGAGGACTATTCTTAATATAGTCTTAGGAACTCAGTATTTTTTTTTTAATGTTTATTTATTGTTGAGAGAGAGAGAGTCCGAGAGGGGGAGGGACAGAAAGAGAGGGGGACAGAGGATCCAAAGTGGGCTCCTCACTGACAGCAGCTAGCCTGATGCAGGGTTTGAACTCATAAACTGTCAGATCATGACCTGAGCCCAAGTCAGATGAGCCACACAGAACCCCCTAAGTACTTTTTTTTTTTTTTAAAAGAATTAACTCATCCTCCAGAATTGATTACTTACTGCAAATCAGCATGTTGAACTTCAGGGCTTCTGATAACCTGTAAATTAAGGACTTTATTTTCATTAGTTCAATTAAAGATGAATTATATTTCTCATTTCTAACTGTGAACTAAATGCTCCAATTTAGCAAGAGCTCTGGAGATCAAGTGCCATGGAGCTATTATTACCTTTCTACATCATCCAAGCAAGGGATGAAGCATTTGTGGGTGCAAAAAAGGGCCAGAGTCACGGAGACTGAGGAAAACAAAGCACTCTCATCTCATTGTATTTTGATTTTCTGGTTTTTCTCCACTTTCTAGATTATAAACTTGATTCAGGCAGTAAGTGAGTAGGCCCAGCTGACATCTAGAAAATAAACATTTATTGAATGTATGCATAAATTAGCCAAAATCCCTGCCCCAAGAGGCTGATAATCTAGTAGGAAAGGTATGACACATATAAGAGTGTTTTTTTTTTTTTTTTTAAACCTTGGTCCTGCTGGACCTGCCAGATGGGGAAGGAATACACAGTACTTGAAGACTGCTCACAAGAACTGCCAAAGCGTATTAGGTAAAACAATGGGCAGATTAATTTTGTTGAAGATTATGTTCATAATACATAACATACATATATAAACATGATCATAATGTTTAAGTTATAGTTATGCTGAGTGAAAGGAGCCAGACCAAAAAAAAGGTACATGTTGTATGATTCCATTATATAAAACCATGAAATATGCAAACAAATCTATAGTTACAAACTGCGGAGGCACCTTGAGGGGTAATGAGTTTGTTCACTGGCTTGTCATAGTGATTTCGTAAGTGCATACATATGTCAACACTTGCCAAAATGTACATTTAAATATGTGTAGGTTATTGTATGTCAATTATTCCTCAATAAAGCTGTTTTTAAAAAAGAGGTGTGATAAAATCAGGTAATAGAGGATCAGATGGACCAATTTTTTCCTCGGGAGAAGAATCATGTGTAAAAAACAACTTAGTAAACTATCGCTAATTGTCAAACCTTGGCTGGTGTGTTAGCAAAGGAAAAGAAAAGGCAGAGAGGTATTAGACCCAGGAGCAACCTGCAGTCTTTGGTTAAGGCACGTGCTGTATGAGTTGTCTGTGGGCGACATCTCCGGAGGGAAAGGATGCAGCCCACAGTTAAATCTGGGAGAATTTTTTCTGGCAGAAACAGGGTAAATTGGAGAGAGAACATGATTTGGCATTTTGGACGAGGAGAGTAAGGCCCCTGTCTAACGCACAGGGAAGGGGCTCGGAAACGCAGCAGAGCACAGGCAGTGGCCAAGCCCTGTTAGCGCGGGGGGCGGGAGGCCAGGCCCCGCTAGCGGTGATGAGACTACGCCGCAACTCCAGGCAGGATCCCGGAGGCCCAGAACCTTAATCCTCCACTATTGCTTCCTTCAGTTCCATCCCGGGAGGGGACACAGATGTTTGTGCGAGTCCCGCCCAAGTATACACTGGAGACCCTGGGAGAACAGCCGACCCCTCCCGGGAAACCCACAGCGCTGGAGCTAGAAGCTCCCGTGCCCAGCGCGTGCGCGCGGCGCGCAGGGAGGCAGTCTGGAAGTGAGGGAGCGCGCGCCCTTCACGTGACCCAGCCCGCGGGCGGCGACGCACACGACGCGCCCCTCACGTGGTCTGTCTTCAGCCCCGTCGCCGGCGGAGGCGGGCGCGGGCGCGTCCCTGTGGCCAGTCCCCCGGAGGAGTTGGTCGCACAATTATGAAAGACTCAGCTTCTGCTGCTAGTGCCGGAGCTGAGTTAGTTCTGAGAAGGTTTCCCTGGGCTGTCCTTGTCCGGCGGCCTCTGCTGCCGCCTCCGGAGACGCTTCCCGATAGATGGCTACAGGCCGCGGAGGAGGAGGAGGTGGAGTTGCTGCCCTTCCGGAGTCCGCCCCGTGAGGAGAATGGTACTGGACCCACGCAGGCCCCGGCGGGGGAATAGTCCCGGGGGTTGCGGAAGGAAGGGGGAGGGGGGGGACCCGACCGGCCAGTGTGTGTCCGGGGCCATGCTGCCTGGGGCGAAGGAACCCCTATTGCCTTCCGGACTTGCCCCGGCGGGACGGGAGTGCAGTTCGTTCGGGGGTGAGGGGCAGGAAGCAGGTAGCAAATCTCGCCCGACGGCTCGCCGCGGGAATCCCCACAGCGGAGCCCTGGCTCCGACCAGGGACCGCTCGAGGCGGCAGAAGCGCGAGCCAGGGAGTACCTGGATGAGCAGAGCGGCCGCAGCGCGCCAGACGCAGGGCTCAACCTCCGCATCTCCCGGGAGCGCCTTCCTCCTGGCGCCAGTTGCTAGCAGATAAGGGAGCCAAATGCTCTGCTAAAGTTCTGCTTGGAAAGGGAAGGAGGGCTGGGAGGGAACAAAAAAGGGATAGAGGACGCGGGATTGGAACTGTGCCTTGTTTGCTGCGCAGTAGATACTCCACAGGTACGTTTCCCTTTTGGAGCCGAAGAGGAGGGGTTTGACGGTATTGACGGTGGATCTGGTTTGCAGTTTTCTTTAGCAAGAATTAAACATTTTTATTGGGGGCGCTGCTGGAGGTATCGAGGCGATGTGTTGTCTGGATTTATATCTAACAACCCCATCTGTTGCTCTAGAGAAGGGTTAGTTGTGTTTTAAACCTACGGTGCAGAGTGGCGAGAGGGATGCGGTGCATTGCAGCTTTCCTTAGAGCCTGTTGTTGTTGTTGTTGTTGTTGTTGTTGTTGTTGTTGTTGTTGTTGTTAAGGCCAGGGATCAAATTTGAAGATTTTTTTACGAAGAAAGTAATTTACAGGGACTTGAAGAGCGAGGTGTTTTTCTGGTCAGTACTTGAACTTGTTGGTTTCGTGCAAACAACTCTCCCTCTGCTGGAGTCTGGCAGGTTTACTTTTCAGCAGAAGTTAATTTAGGTGCCATACAAAAGTGAAACCACGAATATAGTTATACTTTGAATAAATAATGCACCTTACACTGTTTTCCACCTTCTTTGGTAAAGTCAATAAAAACGTCGTTTTACTTTTTTTCCTAATTTTGAAAGAAGGGTTTAAGTTTCTTTACTGATGCCAGATTTTTTAACTTGTTACTTACATGGATTTTTAAGAGAATATGTTTTGGGGTGGGGGTTGAATGAGAGTTCCTTTTGTATGAAAAAAAGCAAACCATTAGTTCTGAATCTTCGGTGATGTGTCTAGTTTTTCTTTTTATGGTAAATAGTATAAATTTGAACATTATCATTTCAGTATCTTAAAAAACATTTAGATACCTTAGAAAATGGAAATTAAGATGATTCATCACCTTCAAAGGCATTGTTTCCTAATATTTTATTCATACAACCAGACACCTTTGTTTCTAATGACTTTCTAGTGAAAATTTATAATTTCTTAGTCTTACCTTAGATGCTCTTCTCAAACTCAGCCTCTTAATGTCTTGTTTGCATGCTTTGAAACCCAGCTTCCAAAAATTAAGATGTGGTCTGAGTTTCTCCTTTTCCTGCTCTCTTTCCATTCATGTCCAGTCTTTTTATAGCAGATGTGCTCCCCCAGATGGTATGTTGGTATACATAAGTTGTGCACCATCCTTGGCACATAACGTGAACTCAGTGTTGGTTGTACATGCTAACATTCCTGTTGATTTTACAGAGAGAAATTCTCACTTTAAAAATTTGAAATTTAGGATCTGATTTTAGTTTTTACATACTTGAGTCCTGACTGCTATTGAGTTCTGGAATTTTTTTTCTTTTTAAATTTCCAATTAAATTATAGTGAAAACTGAAAACTGAGGTTGTCCAATAATAATCTGTTGAGCCCCCTCAAATTTTAGGTCAGCACTGTGACCTGAAAATTCACTGAAGTATCTTGTATCTACACTGTATAATTCTTACTGTAAATTCTTATTTAAAAAAATTTTTTTTAACCTTTATTTATTTTTGAGACAGAGAGAGACAGAGCATGAACGGGGGAGGGGCAGAGAGAGGGAGACACAGAATCTGAAACAGGCTCCAGGCTCTGAGCAGTCAGCACAGAGCCCGACGCGGGGCTCGAACCCACAGACAGCAAGACCACGACCTGAGCTGAAGTCAGACGCTTAACCGACTGAGCCACCAAGGTGCCCCTGTAAATTCTTATTTAAAGCATTTGCTTCTTTCTGGTAATCAGTTTCTTCTTTGACACTAAAAGAAAGCATACAAAATTTTTCTGCATTTTAAAAAGCTTTAAAACTAATCAGCTAACCATAAAATAATATAAAACAAAATACCAAGAAACACAGGTTAAAAAACTGGAGTGGAATCAAATTTTGTACAAAATTATCTGCCGTGGCTATTGGAAATAATTTGTTTTATTCATTTGGTAATCGCTTATTTAGTGGGTAATATATTCCAAGCACTGTCATAGGCACTGGAGCGGCAAATATGTGCTAGACAAGTTTTCCACTTTCAAACAGCTTACATTCTAGTTATTTATAAAAGATCTAGTTGTCAGTGGAAGGTGCATACATCATAAACAGTGTCTACTGTATTGCACACACTGTGATACCTTAATAGTTTTGAAGGCAGTACAGATAGGCAAAAATTAGGAGGATAGTGTGATACCATTGCATAGATTACTTTGAAAATACGGGGTAATCAAGGAGAGAAAGGAAAGTCTGGGTGGGTTTGCCCAAAAGCTGATAGTACTAGAGCCTTGTAGAGGCAGTAGGAATTGGAATTAAACTGGAGATAGAAGGGGCATTGAATTGGTGGTTTTAGTCCAAGGGAATTGAGGGTTAGAGGGAAGAAAATCCTTAGTTTATTCAGGGAACTACTGTACAAATACTTTATGTAGATATGAATGAGTGAAGTATGGGATGCTGGTGGGAGTATTCTGGAGACAGACAAGGACCAGATTTCTGAGGGCAATGTATGTCATGTGAAGAAGTTTGGATTTCATGCTGGAGATATATGGGATCCACTTAAGGAAACAATATGGAAGGTGAATGGTGTGTGTTTAAGTTGAAAAGAGAGACCCATGAGGAGGCAATAGCAAGACTCCGACCAAATGTCAATGGTTTGAAATGAAGTAGTAGAAGATGGAACAGATTGAGATGTTTAGGAGATAGAATATTCAGAACTTGGTTACTTTGCGGAGTAAAGTATGTGTGTATTGGCAAATGTCAGTAATAACGCGACATAAAATGAAAATGTGTTATAGTTGAAGTCATTACTTAAAATATGCAAATTAATACTCAAAGGCAGTACTTAAAATGTACATTTTTGGTTTTGATTTTTAAATAAAAGTCTGTTGACGCACAAGCACTTGCAAAAGTTTGAGAGTTCCACCAATCAGATATTTTTGGTCTAGTGCTCTGATATTCTCTCTCTCTTTAACATTCTAATATGGAATATTTCACACATACAGAAATATAATAGGAAAATCAATCACCATATATCAATGACCAGTTTTGACAGTTTGAAATGTGTATTTTGTTTCCTCTATTATCACTCCCATTCCCCCTTAAATAGGATGACTTAAAAGCAAATCTTGGACATATCTATAAATGCTTCATTCTGTGTATCTCTAAAAAGATAAGGACTCTTAATACATCCATAGTACTATTAACACACCTGGAAAATGAGTAATTCTTTAATATAATTAAATATTCAGCTTATTTCCCTGATTGGTTCATGTTTTTCTTCAGTTGGCTTGTTTAATTCAGAATCCAAAGAATTCCATATAGCATTTGGTTGATAAATAAGTCTTTCAGTCTCTAGTAACCCCTCCTTTTTTTTTTTTTTTTTTGTCTTATCACTTACCATTTATTTAATAAGAAAAATCCAGATCATTTGTCCTGTAGAATTTCCCACAGCTTGGATTTTGTTCGATACATCCATACAGTGTGATGTAACTTGTTTCTCTATTTCCTGTGCTTAATCTAAAGACTTGATCAGATTGTGGTATGATATTTTGGCAAGAGTGCTTCACAGATCGTGCTATGTATCTTGTATTGCATCACATTAAGAAGCACATACTTTCTGATTGTTTTTCTTTCCTCTTTTCTTTTTTCTTTTCTTTTCTTTCTCTTGTTAGGATTGATCAGTGGGTTTGGTGGTGTTAGCTGCCTGATCAGTTGTGAATTTCTTGGTTAGACACTTACATAGTTTTAGTAGTAGCCATTGATGATTATTGCTATTGATCTGTTATTTCTTTCTAGGTTTTTCTTTTTTCTTATTTTTTGTAGTAACCTTTCAGTATATGATTACATTTTAGTTTCTTTTCTTTCTTTTTTTCTCTTTCTTTCTTTCTTTCTTTCCTTCTTTCTTTCTTTCTCTTCCTTTCCTTCTTTCTTTCTGACTTCCTTCCTTCCTTCCTTTCACAACTGCTTCTTAAATGCTTGCTTTAAATTTGGTACCTGGAGGTACCCAAATTCAGAGTAGTTGAGATTAGTTTAGAATGAGCATTATTTGGCTATCTGTAGGGATATTAACTGAGTCACTTAATGTGTGTTAATATAAAAGAACTTAGATATATGTCATTTTTATTTTTTTTAAGTTTACTTATTTATTTTGAGAAAGAGCAAGCAAGGGAGGGTTAGAGAGAGAGGAAGAGAGAGAATCCCAAGCAGGCTGCATGCTCAGCCTGGAGCCCAACACAGGGCATGATCTCACTATGGCACGATCACGACCGGAGCCACCATCAAGAGTTGGGACGCTTTTGATGTATGGTGGTAGGCAGTTTTTTTGAAGTTGGTAGACTTGGCTCTTCACATAAGCATCTCTGCCAAATCATACTCTTTTAGGAGCACTGCTGTTACCCTCTCTGTCTGTAAAAAGAAGATGATAATCTTTACTTGATATCAGGAGAATACTAGGATTAAAGTTTGTGAGACACTATTTGTCCCTCTTTGCATCATGAAAAAATGTTACTAAACACCTCAACTATCTAGCTACCAGACTGCTGGAAACCACTACTTTTAGAAACCCAGCTCCTCATGGAAAAACACTTTTGAGCCACATCATTATTAGGAATATAGCAACCTGAGCCCACAGTTCACTGATTGAAAAATATGTGCAAAGTGAAAGTTAGTAGGCTTAGTTACCTATTTTCCTCTGACAATTTGGTAGTATGCTGGGAATGAATAGAAGGAAAGTTATCTGAGAAGCAGATTATTACTGTAAGGAGATTGGATAAACATTAACTAGACTAGAAATATAGGTCTATAAATTACCCTTGGGTATATAAACCAGTGGTCTTCCTTGTCTTTAAGAGTATAATTTACAATACCTAATACCCAGAAGGTACTCTTGATTTAGAAACGTGTGTAACAGGCTTTAGACCGATTTCCATAATATTAGCTAACATGTAGTAGCATTTAGCTGTGGTCATTGTTCTAAATGTTTTACATATATTATTGCATATTATTACTCTCAAAAGAAATTCTTGAAGTAGGCACTTTTTCTCCATTATTTATGGAAGGAACAGAGAGGCAGAATCACTCAACCAAAGGTCATTAGGCCAGTAAGTGGTACAGTAGATAATTGACTCACCAAATTATGCACTTGGAGAAGGACCTTGATACTCAGAGACATGTATATTTGTGAGATCTAAGATGGCAAGTGTTATGTTAATTAAAAAGTTAAGGTCATTTTTTTTAATATTAAAAAAATTTTTTTAAAGTTTATTTATTTTGAGAGAGAAAACGCACGAGCAAGGTAGGGACAGAGAGAGAGGGAGAGGGAGAGGGAGAGGGAGAGGGAGAGAGAGAGAGAGAGAGAGAGAGAGAATCCCAAGCAGGCTCTGCACTGTCATTGCAGAGCCTGATGTGGGGCTTGAACTCACAAACCATGAGACCATGATCTAAGTGGAAGTCAGGAGTTGGATGCTTAACTGACTGAGTCACCCAGGTACTTCAAAAGTTAAGGTCATGAAGAATGTGTTACCTTAAAAAAATTTATTTACCATATTTTTTCTTCATATGCTGTAAAACTTAGAATTTTCTTTATTACCAAATTTCTATGTAATATCCTTAAGATAAATTATTCAGAATTCAGTTGTATGCATCATATACATTGTATACATTGTCGAAGTGCAGAGATTTACTAGTCAGAAGGAATCCTTAGTAGATTGGAAATTCCTTAAGTAGATTTCTGTGATGGGTAGAACTCTTTCATAAAAACTGTGAAAATCTGACATAAGTGTATTAACAAATACTCAGAGATAGAGAATAGATTGGTAGGGTTTACTCACAATATGAAGGCTGGAGTTTTGTAATAGAGAATGTCCTAATGTTTTCTTTAGATTTGTCTTTTTCAGATTAACTTTTGTGGCATCATCTGAAAGTATATCAGTGGTCATTGAATTAGATTAATGTGATGGATCCATTTAATTCAACAGATTCTGTTGCTTTGGCAAAAATATTAGGTAACAAGGAGACAGGAATAAAAGTGAAGAATTTAAATTGTACTGTTTGATTACAGGTACATAATATTTTTAAATAAATGTATATAATTTGAATTCTTTGGTAATTGTTTTTTGTTGTGGAATTCAGATCGATAAAAGTGTGATCGTAATGTAATAGCAGTCTATGTACTTACCGCCCAGCTTGAGAAATAAAATATTGGAGGTAAAATTGAAACTTCCAAGTACTTCATCAAAATCCCATTCCACTTTCCACTTCTGCAGGCATAACTATCTCCTGTTGTTCCTTTGCTTGCTTTTTGTAGTTGTAAATATATATTATATATCTTATATATGTTGTATATATGTAGTATTGTCTCTCTATGTATTATAGAATTATAACACATAGTAGTTCCTGGTAGTTTTATATATATGTAATTACGTACATCTTTTTACGGACTTTTTAAAAAAAAATTTTTTTAACATTTATTTAGAGCATGAGCAGGGGAAGGGGACAGAGAGACACACACAGAATCTGAGGCAGCCTTCAGGGTCTGAGCTGTTAGCACAGCTCAACATTAGGTTTTGGAGGTTTATTCATATTAATGATACAGGTAAGGTCTAGTTCACCACTTTCATTTTGTTTTTATTTACTTTTTTTTTTATCTTTGTTCTCATTCAAAGTTAACATTACTACTTCTCTGTAAGATATCCTCCCCGTGCATGCTCAGAGCAGCTTTTTAGTTTACCTCTTTTAACTGCTGTTTACTATTCCGTTATAGAATATACTATCTGTCCATTTTACTGTTGTTTGGCATTTGGGTTTTTTGTTTTTTTTTTTTTTTTTTTTTTTTTTTTTTACAAATAATGGTGCATGTATGTATCATCTAATGTAATGTACAAGTGTGAGAATTTTTCTAAGATGCATATATCTAGAAGTAGAATTGGTAAATCGTAGGGTGGGTGCATTTTCAACTTTAGAGATAATTGCCAAAGTGTTGACCAAAGTAGTTGTGTGGTTTATACTCCCTATAAAGTATATGAGAATTTCCAATTCTGCCAACATCTTTGCCACACTTCATTGATTAGGTTCTTTTATTTTGCCAGACTCATGAATGTGAAGTAGTTCCTCATTGTTTTAATTTGCATGTTACTGACCACTAATACTGAGTATTATTTCAGGTTATGAGTTTTGGCTATGGTTTACTTGTCTCTGATGAATTGCCTATTTATAGTCTTTGCTCATTTTTCTATTGGATTATTTTTTTCTTATTTACTTGTAGAAGTTCTTTATGTATTCTGCATATTTTTGGGTGGTACTTTATGGCTACAAATATCTTTTCTAGCCTGTAGAAAAGGCTAGTAGAGTAAAAATTTCTTAACTTTTTACTTGGTTAATGGTAAGCTATTTACTTATTTTAGGTTGTTGATGTACATTTTTTTTAATGTTTATATTTTAAAAAAATTTTAACGTTTATTCATTTTTTTTGAGGGAGTGAGTGGGGGAGGGGCAGTGAGAGAGGGAGACACAGAATCAGAATCTGAAGCAGGCTCCAGGCTCAGAGCTGTCAGTACAGAGCCCAATGCAGAGCTAGAAGTCACAGACCACAATATCATGACCTGAGCCGAAGTCAGATGCCCAACCAACTGAGCCACCCAGGCGACCCAGATGTTTATTATTTTTGAGAGAGAGAGAGAGATGGGGGGACCAAGCGCAATGGTGAAGGGACACAGAGAGAGGGAGACACAGAATCTGAAGCAGTCTGAAGCAGGCTCCAGGCTCTGAGCCGTCAGCACGGAGCCTGACGTTGGCTTGAACCCACCAACCACAAGACCATGACCTAACCTGGAGTCAGATGCTCAACTGACTGAGCCACCCAGGTGCCCCGATGTACATTGGTTTTTAATGTTAGTGTTATAATTTATCTGTATTTTCTCCTTTTTTTAAAAAAAAATTTTTATTTAAATAATTTCTGCACTCAATGGGGGGCTCAAACTCACAGCTCTGAGACCAAGAGTCTCATGCTCTTCCAAGTGAGCCAGCCAGGTGCCCCTATCAGTATTTTCTTTATAGCATGTGCCTTTTATTTTCCTGAGGTCATAAAGTTATTCTATTTTTTTTTTTTTGGTAGAAATTTTAAAGTTTTGCTTTTCACATTTTGACTTTAATCCATGTAGTATTCATTTTTTTTTTTAATTTTTTTTCAACGTTTTTTATTTATTTTTGGGACAGAGAGAGACAGAGCATGAACGGGGGAGGGGCAGAGAGAGGGAGACACAGAATCGGAAACAGGCTCCAGGCTCCGAGCCATCAGCCCAGAGCCTGAAGCGGGGCTCGAACTCACGGACTGCGAGATCGTGACCTGGCTGAAGTCGGACGCTTAACCAACTGCGCCACCCAGGCGCCCCCATGTAGTATTCATTTTTGGATTTAGTGTGATAGTTCATATACACAGAATAAATCATATCTTCCCCTAATTCATATTGTTCTCTCCATCACACAACAAAAGTTTCCTTCAAGGTAAGTTTTTGTTTCCAAGCAACTTGTTCCATTGTTCTGTTTGTCTGTTCCTGTGTCGGTATATTTATTTTGTTTTTTTAGCACTCTTAGGTGTCTAGGTAAAATAACTTAGCATAAACAATTAAAAATGTGAGGGCACCTGGGTGGCTCAGTTGGTTGAGCATCCAGCTCTTGCTTTCAGCTCAGGTCATGAACCCAGGGTTGTGGGATTGAGCCCCATGTCAGGCTCTGTGCTGAGTGTGGAGCCTGGTTGAGATTTTCTCTGCTCCCTCTCCCTCTGCCCTTCTTCCCCATTCGTGCTCTCTCTCGCTCTCTTTAAAAAAAATAACAAAAAATTAAAAGTTTTTTTGGCCAACATGCTTATTTTTTTTTTAAGTTCATGGGGGGGATGGGCAGTGGTGGCCGAAAGAAAGGAAGAGAGAGAGAATCCCAGGCAGGCTCCTCACACTGTCAGTGCAAAGCCCCATATGGGCTCAAACCCACAAACCATGATATTATGTCCTGAGCTGAAGTTCGATGCTTAACCAACTGAGCCATCCAGGTGGCCCTTGGCCAACATGCTTATTATCTTTTTTATCTTGATGGGTGTCGATCCCTTTTCATTTTATTAATAATTCTTTATATTAAAATGAATTACTCTAGGTAAGACTCTTTCTAGAATACATAAGGAAAAAATTACTACTCTTTGAGCTAGATTCAGGTTGGCCACATTTTAGACTCAATTGTGCCTTGTCTTCATTTATTTAGTACCGTAGACTCCCAAGATATAGCATGATGGCAACTGCTCACAGTTCTTCATCAAACATTTTCTGTTCCATAAGTCTAGGGTAATATTGGACTGTTAAACAACCAGAGTAGCAATCTCCATGAGGTCAGCAGGAAAGCAAAATAGAAAATAAGGTTGGATATAATAAGACTCTCTTTACAAACATAGTTGTAGTCGGAATTTGATTCAGTTTAATTTTTTTAATATATAAAACTTCAACTGTTTGTTATTCCACAGAGACTTTTCAGTAGTGTCTTTAACATCCTCTCAGAGAATTCACATCTGAATTACCAGTGATACCTAATTATTAGTGAATTAGTTAAGTAGTTGGCAGCCAATTAAGAATAAGAGCAGAACTCTAGAGTAACGGCCTTTAAGAATGCCAGAAGGTCAAATGAGTTGGGCTCTAGATAGAGGGAGAAAGATAGAGGAAGTCAGAGTGCCAGCCTATTTCAACATTTTGCTTTAGGCTAGCCTTAATTTTTCTTTGTCACTGTCTGTGCCATTGTTGGCAGGCATATTGACCTGTGTACAAATTTTTCACATAACTCAATTTCTAGGTCTGTAACGTCATTTAATTTTTAAGTATATGCATTTTATTAATATGTAAACCCCTTTTTAATTTTTTTTTGAGTGTGGGTCACATTTTCCTATTTTTTCTTAAGTCTAGTCATTTTGAATTGTGTAATAGACACTGTGAATGTTACCTTTTAGACTCTTGAGTTCTGTTATACCCCTTCTGAAGACTTGATTCTTTTTAAAGTAGTTGTTATGAACTCAGTGTTTGTGCCACTCTCCCCTAAATTCTTTGTTAAAGCCCTAACCTCCAGTGTGATGGCATTTGGACATGGGGTCTTTGGGAGGTAATTAGGGTTAGATGAGGTCATGAGGGTAAGGCCCTTATAAGAAGAGACACCAGAGAGCTTGCCCTGTACCATGTGAAGACACAGTGAGAAGATAGTTGTCTGCAGCCCAAGGAGAGAGTCTTTATCAGACACGGACCCTGTTGGAACCTTGATTGATGTTGGATTACAGTTTCTATAACTGTGAGAAAGTGAATTTTGGTTGCTTAAGCCACCTAGCTTATGGTATTTGTTATGGCACTCAGAATAGATTAAGATAGTAGTTGATTTACTTGACTGTACTCAGATTCCATACTCTGTCTCATGGTGGGCAGCCAAAGTGTCCGTTCAGTTCTTTTATTCTTAATTGGGCTGCTTGGAGTCTGTACTGTGTATACATTTTTCATGGGTCGGCCATAGGTTGGGGCACCCTTTATGTGACTTTTTCCTTTGAAGGACTTTTCCCATCGCTTTCCAACTGCTTTTGTCACCTTGAGCTTGATATTTTGTTTTTTTTAAGCCAGTAAGACTCTGGGATTTCTATTGGAGTCTTAGCTGTTCAGTAGGTATGGAGTGGGGCCTGTTACCAGAAAAGCCTTAAAAACTGGAAAACTCATTCAGTGCTGTCCTTTCATTTTTAATAGACTCCATTCAATTTCTGCCTGCTTTTGGGTCTTTAGTATGTAAACTAGTTGGTTTTTTTTTTGTTTGTTTGCTTGTTTTTGTTTTTATTTTGTCCAAAGTTTATGGCTGTTATTTGTGGGAGGGTTAGTCTGCTAGAGCTAACATAGCTAGCAGCTCCTTTTTAATATTAATATATAGAATCATAGAGTGTATTTAGTTTTAAAAGTAGATTGATTTCCAATTGTTATCTTGAAGTAGAAAAAAGCAGTCTTTAATTTTTTCCCCCAATTTTTAGCATTAGCGTGTAGGTGGGAAGGAGATATGCTGGTACTAATTTATGGAGACAGTGGATGAGGTTAGAGGGTTTATTTATAATGTATGTGCGCCCCTTATTGCTAGTAGACAGGAAGAATTTATAACTTAAGAAATTTTGAAGCATTGTTGAGATTTGATAGTGTGTTAGGCATTCTGCTGAAACGCCTTGCGTGGATCATTTTGTTTTATCTTCAGAGCGACGTTATAAGATAGGTATTGTTATTAGGTTACAACGTCAGAAACTTGCCTAAGGTTGCATGGATAGTAAACAACAAAGCTATAATTCTAACTCCAGTTACTCAGACTCCAGAATTTCTGCTCTTTCACTACTGAAGATCACGAAGTGATTTTTAAGTTAATTTCTAGTGCTAACATTCTGTGATTATAGTTAGTTTTTACTTTACCTAAAACATTTAAGTTTAGGAATTTTCTGGTTTGTGTTCATAGTGTGCCACCTCTTGGTAAAATTCAGTAATGCAGCCCAGCAAAACAAGGAGAAGAGAAGTATAAAAATAGAAATAAATATATGTTTAAAATCCATGCACATTTCATTGGGTATGTGATGGCAGGGAAGAAACTCAGAATTCCAAAACTTGCATAAACCTATCGTTGGGAGGGATTTATAACCATCACCTGGGGGTATGTGACTGTCAGGTGGACCGCAAGCCCTTGAAATAGAATTGGTGAATATTAAAGTTAGGGGAAGCTATAAGAGATAGTCTTGAAACATGCTAATGTCATTGATGTCCCTACAGACACAAAATTTGGTAAAAATTTGTGAGCATCAAGAGTGACACGATTTAAGTTACTTAGCAAACAGTTTCACTAAAGTTTTGGATGGATATGCCAATTAGAAACTACTATGGAAAGTTTGAGGTTTTGAAAGGACAGCACTGGCTGTTTATTTTTTATTTTTTATTTTTTTTATTTCAGAGAGAGAAAGAGTGTGTGCATGAGTGGGGGAGAGGGAGAGAGAGAATCTTAAGCAGATTCCATGTTGAGTGTGGAACCGACGTGGGGCTCGATCCCCATGTCCCTGGGATGACCTGAGCCCAAATCAAGAGTGGTCTTTCAACCAACTGAGCTACCCAGGTGCCCCTGGCTATCTGTTTAGAAAAAGAATGATAAAATGAAACTAATTTGTGAGCAAGATTTGTGTTGTGTCCTAAAATTCAGTAGCACTCCTATTTTGAGTAGTTACAAAATGAATACTAAAAGTGGCTGAAGTGTCTTAGGTTGATGGTGATTGGAAAAGACCATTATTTCTGGAAAAAAACTAGTATATGTACTCAAAGTACTAGATTTTTTTGCTCAGTGATGTTTAGGGTTTATTGTTTTATATATATACAATTTGTATATGATTTATTATATTTTTTTATTTATTTCATTTATTTTATTTATATAGGACTTATATATGATTTATATATATTTATAGATGATACAACATCTATAAATATATGATTATTTTAAGTGTTTTTTCTTTTGAAATTCCTACAGGAAAAATAACTTTGTTAATGAACATTTAAGATTCTTCAGTCCCACCTTTTTTTTTCCCCCTCATTGAAAAGCAACTCTTAATACGAGGATCTATTGGGATTGTAGAACTGGGTAGAAGGGATATTAATGTCCAAGAAACACTGTAGGAGAATAATTTGAAGGGCTTGGCACATGCTTTTTGGATTGAATGGACTCAGTAGGAATGTGTAAGTCCATATTTTTGTGGGATTCAGAGTATGGCTTGGTATACTATGCCATGTGGGCCAAATGTGGCCAAGGCCTGTTTTGTATGGCTTTGAGGTAAGAATGGTCCTTACATTAAAAAAAAAATTTTTTTAATGTTTATTTTTGAGAGACAGAGTGCAAGTGGGGGAGGGGCAGAGAGAGAGGGAGACACAGAATCTGAAGCTGGCTCCAGGCTCTGAGCTATAAGCATCAAGCCTGACACGGGGCTTAAACTCATGAATGGTGAGATCATGACCTGAGCCCAAGTCAGATGCTTAACTGACTGAGCCACCCAGGCGCCCCAGTTTTTACATTTTTTAAAGTTTAAAAAACAAAACAATATATGACAGATACAGTATGTGGTCTAAAAGCCTAAAACATTTACCATCACTATTTGCTGATGCCCCATTTAGAGTATAGCCATACTTCTCTAAGTCTGAAATTGAAGGAACATCAGTTTAAGAGAAGAGGTGTTCATTAGGGACCCAGTAAGTTGCACACGTTTGTTGAAAAATAATGGTAGAAGTGAATTTGAAGAAAAGATGGGAAACCAGGACTATATTAATAATCATTCTGTAGTTTTGTTAAAAAAGGCATCGTGCAGGGAAGCCTAGATGGCTCGTCAGTTAAGCGCCCAACTTCACCTCAGGTCAAGATCTTGAGGTTTGTGAGTTCCAGCCCCACGTAGGGCTCTCTGCTGACAGCCTGGAGCCTGCTTTGGATTCTGTGTCTTCTTCTCTCTCTCTGCCCCTCCCCCACTAGTGGTCACTCTCTCTCTCTCAAAAATAAACATTAAAAAAATTAAAAAAAAAAAAAGAAACCCCGAAGGCATCATGCTAAAGTAAAGGATTTGGAAATTGTCTCTTGTATCCATTACTTTACTAGTCCAGAACCCCATTGCCCCTCCCACAAATACTGGTGGCTCTAGTTTACTTTTATTTGTCTCCCTAATTAATTAATCTTCCTATCCAGAGCTCTGATCATTTCTTAATGTTAAATTCTACTTGGGATTCCTTATTTTCCATATAGAACCATCTCTTAAATAAAAATGTGAAATATTTTTATTAACATTTAGTTAGGAAGGCATAGCTATGAAAAGTATATACCTGTGACTCATTTTTGTGAGTATTTCAATGGGTACATATCCAAAGTTTTGCAAACCAGCATTTAGACTTAACTGGGCCATTAGTTCATTGCTGTAGAGCAGTCCAAATTGTTGGAATCTGCCCCTATCCCAACCCTGTTTGAATAACTATAGCTGAAGTTGCTTTAGGCAGGCTAGGAACAGAATAGGGGGAAAGCTAATACTGGTTAGCAGTAGTTAGTAATTAACAATACCTTTTGGGAGAAGTATGTTAGCCCTTCTGTTCTTCACCGCCCACCCCCCCCTCCTCCATGTTCAGAAAATTACCCTTGATCTTAGTCAAAGGGCCAAGAAGCAATCCTTGTTCAGAAAATTATACACAAAATTAAACCTAGGCATTCCCCTTTTAAAGTAATTAATGTATTTTTACTCAGTGGCTTATTTAAAGCGTATCATCAAGTGATCTTGAAATGCTTATCTTAAATTTCTCTTGAAAAGTCAGTAGAGGCTTTGGAGTCAGGGCAAACAATTAGCTATGTGACTTTGGGCAGTTTCTTAACTTCTGTGTCTAACTAGTTTGTGCATCTATAATGAGGGAATACTAATAGCACCCAATTCATAGGATTACTGTGAGAATAGGATGAGTTAACGCATATAAAACATTTAGAACAGTGCCTGAAAAATGCACTATCTACTAATTAAAGTTACCTCTTGTTATATGCACTTTGGGCAAAGGGTTTACAAAAGATACAATGTCAACTGTGTTTTTAGGCAACATTTTTTTATGTGACATATGGGTAAATTTATGTGAATTGGGAAACCAAAAATATTGGCTAATAGAAAAGTAAGTCATAGCTTTGGGTTTCCCTTTGTTCAGTGACTCCTGTACTGGGCATTTCCTTTGTGGGGGACCTTGTCATCTATGAAGCTGTTAACAAGAGATACTGGCTTTTGAGGTTTATGAGGCAAGGGCAGATCCTGTACCTGCTCATTGTGTATCTTGTCACCTTGCACTTAAGCTGTCTGTTGCATGTTTGATCCAGAGACTCCCACCAAACAGGAATAGTTGATGCTGCCTTGTTGGTAGTCTGTGACTCCAGTGTTTTTGTTTTTTTTTTTTAAGTTTATTTATTTTGAGTGTGAGAGAGCATGAGTGGGGGAGGGGCAGTGAGAGAGGGAGAGAGATTCCCAAGCAGGCTCCATACTGTCAGTGTGGAGCTCCATGTGGGACTTGAACTCACAAACTGTGAGATCATGACCTGAGCCGAAGTCACATGCTCAACTGACTGAGCCACCCAGGCACACCCCCCCCCCCCCCGCTTTTTTTAATGTTCACTTATTTGGAGAGCGAGTGAGTGCTGATGTGTGAGTAGGAGAAGGGCAGAAGGAGAGAACCCTAAGCAGGCCCTGTGCTTATGCAGTACTTAACTTGGGACTTGATCTCACTACCATGACATCATGAACTGAGTCGAAATCAAGAGTCCATCGCTTAACACCCTGAGCCACCCAGGCGCCCCACCCCAATCTATTTTTATAAGAGGCCATGCCAAATGTAGCTATGGGATTATGAGAGTCTTTGGGGGGGGGGTGTCTTTATTTCTGGTTGAGCTTAGAAAGACCCCTGCCCCCATGGGTTTGTACTCCTTTGATCTTCATTTGTTAT
This sequence comes from Panthera uncia, assembly GCF_023721935.1. NCBI lineage: Eukaryota > Metazoa > Chordata > Mammalia > Carnivora > Felidae > Panthera > Panthera uncia. The sequence continues at coordinate 91,945,779 of NW_026057582.1, read as the reverse complement.
ACAAAGCAAATTGTAAACACCACTGTCAGGGATGCCTGGCTGGCTCAGTCAGAAAAGCATGTGACTCTTGATCTGGAGTTTGTGAATTGGAGCCCCATGTTGGGTATAGAGATTACTAAAAACAAAGCAAAACACAGCAAAACAACCACTTTGTATTTGAAAACATATGGCTTGAGGTGTTTTATAAACTTGTAACTGTAATAGAAGATCATTGCTGGAATATTTTACCTCTAACTTATTCTGAATTTATTGTCTTTTAATAACTTTTTTCTTTATCTTCATGTTGGGTTTTCAGAATCTGCAAATCGTTTTTCATCAGTTTTGGGAAATTCTTATCATTTCTTTAAACATTGCCTTTGCACATTCTTTCCCTTTTCTCCTTCTGGAACTCTGATTAAACATACATTTGTTCTCTTCATTCTGTTTTTATATGTTTCTTAACCCTCCCCTGCCTTTCAAGTAGCTTTATTGTGGTATAATGCACATACTCTAAAATTTGCCCTCTGTAAGTATACAAGTTTGATGGCTTTTAGTAAATTTAGTTTTGTAACCACCACAATACAGTTTTAGCACACTTCTGTCCTCTCCCAAAGTTTCCTAGTATGTGTTTGCAGTTTATCACTGCTGTTACTCTTAGCCCCAGGCATTTACTAAACTTAACAGTTCCTATGTTTTTGTCTTTTTCTAGAAATTTCATGCAAATGCAGTTACATAATCTTATGTGCCTTTTTTCACTTAGTGTAATGTTTTTGAGGTGTAGCAATGTTGCATGTTATCCTTAGCTTGTCCCTCTTACTAAGTAGTATACTATTATATGGATATTTTATTTTGTTGCCTCTTACGAATATTGCTTCTGTGAACATTCAGATACAAGTCTGTGTGTGGACATGTTTTTCTTTTTCTTGGAAAGATACTTCAGAGTGGAATTGCTGGGTGATAGTAAGTTTATGTTTAAAATGACCAAACTTTCCCATATTATCTGTATCTGAATTATATTAATAAGTGAACAAGCAATAAGCGTATAGCAATAAGTACAATCACTAACCTGCCTTTTCTTTTTTTACAAACCATTTCCAATTTGTCTAAGAGATGCAAACTTTATATATATTTTTAATGTTTATTTTTGAGAGAGGCGGGGGAGGTGCAGAGAGTAAGGGAGACACAGAGTCCAAAGCAGGCTCCAGACTCTGAGCTGTCAGCAGAGCCCGATGTGGGGCTGGAACTCACGAGGCGTGATCATGACCTGAGCCTGTCAGATGCTTAACCAACTGAGCCACCCAGGCGCCCCTAAGAGATGCAGACTTTAAATAAGCAAATCACAATGTAATGTCAGCACTACTCCTGAATCCTGCGTTTCTTAATAATAGCATAATGAAAATTTCATGAGTTTCAAGCAGCAGGTTAATTAAGTTGGTTTTGGTAGAAGTTCAGCCTCACATCATCATATGTTAGAGTAGCACTACCAAATATTTTTTTTAAGTTACAAGCAGAAATTCCATGAAATGTCTTGTCTTTTCAGTTACATGTGCTCTGCCTTAGTTTCAGTGTATGGTTGTGGAGTGGGAGAAAGGTCTAGATTAGGAATAATATACTGGTAGTTTAAACTGACATGGCCAGATCTTTTGGTTCTCAGGACAGTGCTTTAAATGTGATCCTGGGGATGATGGCCCTATTACTCTGTAGTTCCATAAGACTGTGAGGGATGGTGTTGGAAATTGCATTTTTAAATAGTGTAAGCCTCACTGAGAAAGTGACATTTGCTCAAATACTTGAAGGAGGTGATAGAATCAAAGTAATGAAGCAGGATGCAGAGATGCAAAGCACTAGGACCTTAAATGCTATTGTAAGGACTTTGGCTTTTATAACACTCTTGAGTAAGACGTGAAGGCATTGGAGAGTCTTGAGAGAGAAGTGACATAATGACATATTTTTAAAAGATTATCTCTCTTGAGGAATAGACTGTAAAGTAGCAAGGGTGATAGAGTGATTTCTGGTAAGCCAGGCAAAAGGTGGTAATGGCTTGGATCACAATAGTAGCAGTGAAGATGTGAGAAGTGGCTGGATTCTGGATGTGTTTTGAAGGCAAGCTGACAGATTTTGCTCATGGGGTTTTATAGGGGAAGTAGATAAAGAGGAAATCAAGAATGTCACTGAGATTTTTGCCTTAAAAAATAGAACTGGAAGAATAGAGTTGCCATTTACTGAGATGGGGAAGACTATATAAGAAATAAGTGTTTCAATGAAAGGTGAGTTCAGTTTAGGCCGTCTTGTTTGTTTGTTTGTTTGTTTGTTTGTTTTGAGAGAGCATGCACACAGGGGAGGGCCAGAGACAGAGGTAGAGAGAGAATGCCCAGCAAGTTCCATGCTATCAGCACAGAGCCCGACACGGGGCTTGATCTCATGAACCATGAGATCATGACCTGAGCTGAAATCAAGAGACGGACACTTACCCAACTCAGCCACCCAGATACCCCATCTTAAGTTTGAGATGCCTCTTGGACATCAGAGTAAAGCTGTTGAGTAGGCAGTTGAATATATGAGCATGGAGTTTAGGGAAGGAGCTAGTGTAGAAATATGAATTTGGGAGTCATCTAGTTATTGATAATAAACTGGATGTGAGTGAATATAATTGGGAAAAAGAACTCCAAAGATTGGGGAGAAAAAGGGAGGAATCAGCAAAGGAGGTAGAAGGAGTGAGCAGTGAAGAGAAGAAAACCAAACTAACTCATGAAGATGTTTTAAGTAGGTGAGAATGATCAGCTTTGTTAAATGCTGCTGATATATCAATGAAGATGAGTCCTGAAAATTGATTTTTGGATTTAGAGAAAGAATGGTTGGCTTGGAAGTCTGACTGGAGTGGGGTTTAGAAAGCATGGGAGGAAAAGAAAAGAGGGAAAAACTTTTACCTGTGATCTGTACTGTAGGTGGAGGCAGAAATATGGAATGTTAACTTGAGGAGAAGGTGGGGTCAAACAAAAGTTTGTTGTGTTTGTTTTTTAAAATGAGAGTTGGTAGCATGTTGCATGTTGATGGGAATGAGTTAATAAAGGACAAAAAAAAATTAATTGGTAGAGAGTGACCTTTACTTCGTGAGGTGTGTGGGACCTAGGATGCAAGAGGAGTGGTTGGACTTAAATAGAAGTAAACATAGTCACAGGAAGGAAAGCAGAATATATGGGCTCATTAGTGGCTAGATGTGATGGAAGTTGTACATGTTCTTGTTGCTTAAATTTGCTCAGTTAAATGGGAAGTGAGGTCATCTTTTGAGATCAAGAATGGGAAAGGAGGGTTAGAGGTTTGAGGAAAGAAGGAAATACTGTGAAATCATACAGGAGAATGAGAAAATGGACCAGAGAAATATTGTGTGATTATTGGGCATCATTAAGGAGCATTTGAGATTTGTGGTCAGGGTTTGTTTTTTTTTAACGTTTATTTATTATTGAGAGACAGACACAGAGCATGAGCAGGGGAGGGGTAGAGAGAGGGGAAGACACAGAATCTGAAATAGGCTCCAGGCTCTGAGCTGTCAGCACAGAGCCCGACGTGGGGCTCGAACTCATGAACTGTGAGATCATGACCTGAGCCAAAGTCAGTCGCCTAACCAACTGAGACACCCAGGTGCCCCTGTGGTCAGGGTTTTAAAGTGAAACTAGAGGTCATTGTTTTGTTTTTGTCTAGTTATATTATGGAATAGTTATGGAGTAGTTAGGCAATGGTGGAGGGATTATGCTAAGTGAGTTTTAGAATGTAAGATATTTTGCTGATTCAGTGTCCTGACTTCTAGCGGTCATCCTGTTTTTTTATAACCAGGAGATTATGGTATAATTTGCTCCTACCTAAGTGAGTATATTTAAATAAAGAACCATTGACCTAGGAGATGGACATTTTGGATGGAGAGACAGAATTTTGGTACCAGAATTAGCATTGGGGGACAGACTAAGTTTTATCATTAGGGTCCCTGAAGGATTTGAGAGGAACCTGCAAAACTTCACCCATCATAATTTTGTCTTATGTTTCTTCTCCTAGAGGTTTCCTTTTAGAACATGGGCTCTTCCTTTTTGTACTGTCCTGTTAATACTGATACATGGAGGATGGAACCAATGGTCTTTAATCTATTATAATTTATAGAGTTTTGTCTGTCCCAGTACATAATGCCTCATCCTTTTGTAATCAGTCGCCAGTAGCAGGATAAGGATCCAGAGTCTAAGAGTCTAAGGATCCAGGGAGAAGCTTAAGTAGTGATATAAAAAATTAATTTAAAAAAATCGTTTAGGGGTGTGTGGGTGGCTTAATTGGTCAAGCATCTGACTCTTGATTTAGGCTCAGGTCATGATCTCATGGTTTGTGGGATTGAGCCCCACATCGGGCTCCATGCTGTATGTGGAGCCTGCTTAAGATACTCTCTTTCTTTCCCTCTGCCCCTCTCCCCCACTCATACTCCCTCTTTCTCCAAAATAAAATATCTTTTAAATTTTAAAAATTATTTCAAATTTTACAGTAATTGATGGAATTTTTTAATCTTCCACTGTGATCCTAAATTTGTCTTATTTTCCCTGTTAAATTTTCACTTTATATATTTTGAGACTATTGATTTGGTTATTCAGATTTAAGATTGTTACAGCAATCTGGTGAATCAGACATCTGTAATCATGTAATAACTTGCCCTATCTCTATTGAAGTTTAGTCTCAATTTTTCCTGATATTTTTCTTTTAGGATTTGTTTGATATCTTTTTCTGACGGTCACTTTTAATTGGCTTTTAAATGATCCATTTCCCAGGATCATACTGCCCCCTCTTGAGGTTTTTGCCCCATAGTGGGAATCTCAAACTTGATTTTCCTCCTCACATTATATGAAGCAATAGTATCTTCACAACATGTTGATTTAGTAATCCAAATAACAATGGACTTGAATGGACTCATTCTGATATTTTAGGTATGCTATCTTCAGTAAGCCTTTACTATATACTTACGGTAAATATTTAGTGGATTGGGAAAAAAATTAAATAGTATGGAATTATTTGTTTTTATGTATTTATCATTACATTATTTTACTTTAGTATTGGTGGGTTAATTTATAAACCATCTTTTAAAACTTTTTGTTTCAGTCCCAGAAATCCTGGATAGAAAGCACTTTGACGAAGAGGGAATGTGTATATATTATACCAAGTTCCAAAGACCCTCACAGGTAAGCATACCTTTGTTTCTTGGGTTCTTCTAGAAATTTAGCTGTAAATTATATTGGAGTTTATTTATTAAAAACCAAATTATTATTATTTTTAATGCTTATTTATTTTTGAGAGAGAGACAGCGTGAGCAAGGGTGGGGCAGAGAGAGAGGGGGAGACACAGAATCAGAAGTAGGCTCCAGGCTCCAGGCTCTGAGCTGTCAGTACAGATAAAAGCCAAAATTAGTAAAATAGTTATAATTATTGTTAACTTTTGTGCATGCTGTTAATTATTTAAGATTGAGAGAAGGAGATATCCTTAGCACAATATCAGTATTCTGGAGTTCTTATTTTTTGTATTTTTGAGAGATAGAGAGGGGGCTAGTGAGCAAGGGGCAGAGGATCCCATGAGGGGCAGAGAGAGACACAGAGAACTGGGGCTTAGCCAAAGCGGGGCTCATGTTTTACCCAAAGCAGGGCTTGTGCTCACCCAGTGCAGGGCTCAAGCTCACCTGATGTGTGCAACTCTAACTCACAAACGATGAGATCCTGACCTGAGCTGAAGTCACATGCTTAACAACTGAGCCACACAGGCACCCTGGAGTTCTTAATGATGTTTATTTACTTCTTCAGAGTATCCCCCCATCCCTATACTCCCCCAGATCATACTAGTATGTTACAAAGATAGGGCAGTTAAGACTCATTTTTAACTGATTCACTGATAATGAGAACTTAAAAATATGTATGTATTTATTAAACATCTTTTGAGTACCCAACACTGTGGTTCATGCTAAAGAAACCAATGCAAACCTAATAGTTGCTGTATTTGTTTGCCAAAATATAGATAGAACTCAGCATCTCCTAGAAAACCTGTTGTCAGAGGTTATAGGCATCTCTAATTGACTTTTTGGTCTTTAAAATGATTTTGGTAATAGAAAAATTTTAAAGTAAAGGTGCTAGTTAAAATTCAAGAAAAAGTTGACCTATTGAGGTATTTACTGAAGTAACATTTTTCTTAATTTTTTTTTTTTGAGGCATAAAAATAGAATAAAGTTTAAAAGGGCAAATCAAAGATAGAGTTATTTCCTGTCATGCAGAGAGGTTCCTAGCATACAGAGAACCTCTCTTTACAGGCACTTAGGAAAAATTAGTTGAGAAAGAATTTTGAATCTTCTTACCTTTCTCATCTCCTGCCAAACCTTCTTCTCTGCTCAGTTAACTTCTCTGCAACTTTTACTTCCATTTGATATATGACGCTTATCAAAACATAGCCAAATTCAGAACTATAATAAATCAACCTAAAATTTATATGAAACCACAGAAGACCCTATATAGCCAAAGCAATCTTGAGAAAGAAGAACAAAGCTGAAGGTTAGCACAATCCCAGATTTCAAGATATACTACAAAACTATAATAATCAAGACAGTATGGTACTGGCACAAAAATAGAGGTTAATGGAACAGGATAGAGAGCCTGGAAATAACCCATGCTTATATGGTCAATTAATCTGTGAGAAAGATAGCAAAAATATACAGTGGGGAAAAAAGCCATTTCTTCAACAAATAGTGTTGAGAAAAATGGACAGCTACATGCAAAGAATAAAACTGGACTGCTTTCTTATACCATAAACAAAAATAAACTCAAAATGGATTAAAGACTTATATGTGAGACCTGAAATCATTAAACTCCTAGAAGAAAATAAGCAAGTAATCTCTTGTTTATATGCCTTAGCAACATTTTTATGGAAATGTTTCCTCAAGCAAGGGAAACAAAAGCAGTAATAAGCTATTAGGATTATACAAAAATGAAAGTCTTTTTCACATCAAAGGAAGCCATTAATAAAACAAAAGGCAACTTACTGAGTGGGAGAAGATATTTGCAAATGATATATCTGGTAAGAGGTTAGTGTCCTAAATGTATAAAGAACATCTATAACTCAACAGCAAAAAAAAAATGGTCTGATTAAAATCAGGCAGAAGACCCAAATAGACATTGTCCCAGAGAAGACATACAGATGGCCAACAGATACATGAAAAGATGCTCAACATCACTAATCATCAGGGAAATGAAAATCAAAGCCTCAATGGAAAGAAAAAAAAAAAATCAATGAGCTATCCTCATCTCCTACTAGTCAGAATGGCTAGTATCAGAATGACAAAAAATAAAAAGTGGTGGCAAAGATGTGGAGAAAAGGGAACCATTTTGCACTATTTGTGGGAATGTAATTTGATACAGTGACCATGAAAAAGTGTGGTGGTCGTCAAAAATTAAAAATAGGAATACCACTTGATCAGGAATTCCACTACTTAGTACCCAAAGAAAACAAAAACACTGATTAAAAAAGATATATGCACTCCTGTATTTCTTGCAGCCTTATTTACAGTAGCCCAGCTGTGGAAGCATCATAAGTGTTCATCAATAGATAAATAAAGAAGATACTGTGTGTGGGTGTGTGGTGTGTGTATACACATACAATGGAATATTACTTAGTCATAAAGAAGAATGGAATCTTGCTATTTGTAACAACATGGATGGACCTTGAGGGTATTATGCTAAGAGAAATAAGTAAGACAGAGAAAGACAAATACTGTATGATTTTACTCATATATGGACTCTGAAAACCAGAACAGATAAAAATAGACTCATAAATACAGAGAACAAATTGGTAGTTTCCAGAGTAGATGGGGTGGAGGGTGAGGGGTGTGGTGGGGAGATGCATGAAATAAATGAATAAAATGAATAAGTCACAGAGATAAAAAAAAAAGTACAGCATAAGGAGTATAGTCAGTAATATTATAATGAACAATTTATTGTGGTATGCATTTTCAGTATAGTTGGTCACTATGTCGTATACCTGAAACTTATATAACAATGGTATGTCAACTATACATCAATAATAAAACTTTTTAGAAAAATAGGGAAATGGGTAATTTTTTATTAACTGGTGTATTTTAAATTATAGCATCTGTCACTGTTATTGTTCATAGTGGGTATTTAGTAAATATTTGTTGAATGGAATTTCTAAACCTTCTGTTTGTTACATTTCATAAACCTGCTGTTTGAATTCGACATTTCTCTTTGACAGTGAGAAAACTCTATTTTGAATATATGTCTC